>NW_023046374.1:0-57085 GCF_011762505.2 Arvicanthis niloticus
TGAGCTGCTGTTGGTTCATGGGCCTTTCAAAGTGTCATCTCTAAGTTGTGCAGAAAAGACATGACCTTCTCTTTGTACTTCAGTACTTCATGCTGTGATTTAGCCTGGGGAAGGACCTGGCCCAGGAAGATTGGATCCATGAACATGGCTTTCAGGAACACATGAACTCAGCCTGGATTCTGTACTACCCCAGCCTTGGAAGGCTACATTCTTGATTCTATGTACTGGCACATGCTTCACCTTGGAAACTTTTTATCCTGGCCCCAGCACAGCAAATGTTAGGATTCAAGATGGAGGGTGCCCTATGTTCACTCTGTAGGTTTGGAGGGCAGTCTAGACAGGTATGTTCTCAAGAGCCTAGGCCACAGTATTTGTCCAGTCTGTTTTCATAAAAGGATTCTACATCTTGGATAATTACAGTGTAGAGAAGGGACATTATACATAATTCTGAGATGAGGCCAGACATCTCCACAGCTTTATAATCTGCCCAAGGAATACAAATGTATGGACAATTGTGATGACCTAGGCAAAGAGCAGTGCAATGTATAGTGGGGCCTCCCAGACCTCAGCACTCACATCACCCTGAAACTCTTGTACAGGTAAATCCCCAGGCCAAATCACAGAACCCTAGATTCCAAAGTGTGGAGGGAAATGGAAACATACAAAATGTATGCAGGTGTATGTGCATGTGCACACACATACCTGGACTCACAAAATTGGACAAACCCACAAGAATGAGAAAGGGAACAGAGTCGAGGATGAGAAATAGGAACAGAGATAGCAAAGAGAGAGCACAATGAGATGCAGAAGAAATGCATGCAACATTGCTGTCTCAGAGTATAAGGCACGCAGACATAAAGGAACAGTCCTGAGGCTCAGGCCTTCTACTCAAGCACTGAGATGAACAATGTGGGACCAGGCCCCTCCAGCTGCTGCCAGGAGCATCCAGCACTCAGTCACCTGACATCCAAGCACAAAGACTCACCAAAAGAGCACCTAGAAGCTCACAAAGCCACAGCTTGTAAGGGCTTTCCAAATGCATGCTGGGACTCCTCTCCACTACCTCCATCCCTGACTTCTTCCTCAGACCACAATTCAACTTTTCATTGGAGGAAGCAGAAGAGTGCATTTCCCAACTCTCTCCTGACCAAGCTTCAGGTTCTGCCTTTCCTCTAAGAAGTATTTAGGGACATGAGGTAGGGCACAGGGATGTTCTGGAGGTACAGCTTCCTAGAAACCACACCTTAAATGGATGAGAGTGACAGTACAGATTCCATACTGACACCACAGGGTTTGGAGCAATGCACACCTTTTTTTAATGGATGCCTCCTCCGTGAGAAGGATCAGTTGGTCTCTCTCTTCCTTTCCTTCTGGGTAATGAGCTGCAGCCCTTCTGTCAGCCTCTCCTCCTCCCTCTTGGCCAGCTTCTTCATGAGGACACTTGCAGGGGATGATGTCCTTCTGCCAACCCCTGCAGGTAGAGGAACCCAATGAACTTGCATAGTGAGAATGCATAGAGCATATACAGAACACCTGTTGGGAGCAGACTTTTAGCAGAAGTGACTATCAACCTTGCAGCCACCCTTAAACCATATTACCCTGATAGGAGACTTGTTTTCAACAGCCTACAACAGCTGAGCACATTCTGGTAAACATCTAGTTTTGCCACATATCTTGATTTGCTGTTTAGTGACCCCAGCTGCATGGTGCACATGGTAAAGCTTGTTTCAGCAGTGTACCCCTGCTTGTGCTTATAAATACCCAGGATTTCTTGCAATAGGAGGAGACAAGAAGAGGGAGGCAAGAGACAGGAGACACTAAGAAGACAATGAGGAGACAATAAGAGGGAGGCAATAGAGGAGACAATGAGAAGGAGACAATAAGAGGATGATGAGAGAGGAGGCAATATAGGAGACAAGAGACAGTAAATGAGACTTGGCCACACCCGCAGTCTTGTCTCCATCCTTCCCATCTCTTGCCCCTTCATCTCTACTCTCTCTCTCTTGACCAGAGCACTTAGCCCCGAGTGTTGGGCAGTGTGGGCCACAACATAGTGGCCCAGAGCTAGAAGTAGTATATGGTTACCAACAACTTCCCTGAGGCAAAACACAAGGAAAACATGTCTGGAGCTGAAGAACACAACAAAGAATTTGGCTCAGGCTTGAGGTGCCACCTCAGTGAATTTCAGCTCTCCCATCACTCAACAGAGACCAGGAGATGTGAGCAGCCAGGTGTTTCCTCGGTCTCTATACACGTTTTATAATGACCGGAGAGGCTGGCTTCTTCAGGATTATTATCAACTGTACAAAGTTCAACTTGGCTTTAGAGACCCCAGTCCTGTGGTTTCACAAGGCAGATGGTAAATTCAGTATCCACAGGTCCTTGAGTGCATAGAGTGTTCAGATCTCCTACCCTGTTACTCTAGGTCCAGGACATGGGATTAAAATGTCATGCAGGGGAAGGACATGGTCACACACTGATTAATTCTTCCTAAGGAACACCAACCCCCTAGAAGGGGCAACAGGATCCAGTCTCTGTCTGGGTGTATCAAGTCTGACAGGTGTTTGGTTACAGTAGAGCAATGCTTACTGCCCAGGACCAGTGATTAAGAAAGCTAAGGTGACTACTTTCAGAAAGAGGAGGTCAGAGGAGTTCTGAGAACATAAGGTCATGGCCAGGAGCACAAATCTCTCTCTGGTGCTACTGTCACATTGCCACTGAAGCTATAAGAAGCCATGGGAGTGAAGTGCAGTGATATCCTGCCCTAAATTGGCATAGGTTAGACCCTCTGTGACTCCTGATGATATAACTCTGTCCCCATGAAACACCCATAATACCCAGTAAAAAGTAAAGACTTGGAGTGCACAGAATAACAGCTTTGGACTGGCCATCTCTTGCCTTAGGGATGGAGAAAGTAATGTTCTGAAATCATTCATGTTCAAGAACTGTGATAGTCATGGAAATCCTTTGCTTCCTAGAGACTCCAGTTCCTGTCCCCATTGCTCAAAGGCCAGCTCAAGACCAGCCCTGCCCAGATTCTCAACAATCCACTGCCCAGGACTTACTACACATTCACCAAGGACCACCTCCCTTCGTCCTTCATTACTCTCAGCTGAGAGGCCAGCCTCCTCCTCTTTTCCTCCTCTCTGTCATGTCCACCTCTCCTCTCCGAAAAAATCTCCTCACTCGAGAAAACATGTTTCTACAGTATACTGCAGATATTGAATGAGACCTGTTGCTGCACTTGTAGTAGCTACAACAATGGTTACATCACAGGGAATGACAAGGACTCTCTAGGAGACAATAGAATGTCCAAGAAGGAACTGATGATGTCATGGGTACAGCCTTTGGCTCCCTGCTAATGTTCTCCCTGTACTGACAGGAAGCTGAGGTACCCTTTCCTGGAGACTCTCCTGGGACATAGCCATCAAGCACCTCATTCTTACAACTCCAGGATTTGCTCAAGGCTTGATTGGAAACACCAAAGTAATTCCTATGTGTGCAACTGAGTGTTTCCTTTCCAAGCCTTGCCCAGATAGTCCTTGTCTCATTCCTACCTCCAGTTGTCCTTATTCTGCAATAGGAACCACTAAAGACTGCTGAGAAATCATGCCAGGATGAATGTGGAGGGGGACAGATGTCCTGCCTCATCATTTACAGTTGTTTGAAAGCACATCTAGGAAGAGCCTGCAGGGCAGGTTGCAATGTGGTTGTGTGATAGCCATGTGCTTAGCATTTGAAAGTTGCCCCCCAGATGCCCTGGGAGACATATTTGCATCCATCATGGTGCTGGCAACAGTGTGGAGATTTCTTGACACAGGAAAGTGAAATAGTTGAGCCACCAATAAAAAAGGCTCTGGGCTGAGTGTGGGGTGCTCCTATCTGCACCAAGAACACCAAAGAAGGATTGCTTACAGGGCTCCGTGAGACACACCTTTTTGAGTTTCTGCCCCATGCTTTGTCTCCATATTTGCCCCCATGAGTATTTTGTTACAATTTGTAAGAAGGACTGAAGCACTCACATTTTGGTCTTCGTTGTTCATGAGCATCATGTGGTCTGTGAATTGTATCTAGGATATTACGAGCTTTTGAGCCAAAATCCACTTATCAGTGAGTGCATACCATGTGTGTTCTTTGTGATTGGGTTCCCTCACTCATCATGATAGTTTCTAGTTCCATCCATTTACCCAAGAATTTTTCAAATTCGTTTTTTTTATAGCTTGGTAATATTCCATGTGTAAATGTACCACATTTTCTGTGTCCATTCCTCTGTTGAAGGACACCTGGGTTCTTTGCAGCTCCTGCCTATTATAAATAAGGCTGCTATAAACATAGTGGAGCATGTGTCCTTGTTATATATTGGAGCATCTTCTGGGTATAAGCTCAGGAGTGTTATAGCTTAGTCCTTAGGTAATGCTATGTCCAATTTTCTGAGGAACCACCAGACTGATTTCCAGAGTGGCTATACCAACTTGCAATCCCACCAACAATGGAGGAGTGTTCCTTTTTCTCCACATACTCACCAGCATCTACTATCACCTGAGTTTTTGATCTTGGCCATTCTCACTGGTGTGAGTTGGAATCTCAGGGTTGTTTTGATTTGCATTTCCTTGATGACTAAGGATATTGAACATTTCTTTAGGTGTTTCTCAGATATTCGAGTTCCCTCACTTGAGAATTCTTTGTTTAGCTCTGTATCCCCTTTTTACTTAGGGTTATTTGGTTGTCTGGAGTCTAATTTCCTGAGTTCTTTGTATATATTGGATATAAACCCTCTATCAGATGTAGGATTGGTAAAGATCTTTTCCCAATCTGTTGGTTGCCACTTTGTGCTATTGACAGTGACCTTTGCCTTACAGAAGCTTTGAAATTTTATGAGGTCCCATTTGTCAATTCTTGACCTTAGAGCATAAGCCATTGGTGTTCTGTTCAGGAACTTTCCCCCTGTGCCTAGGTATTCAAGGGTCTTCCCTACTTTCTCTTCTATTAGTTTCAGTGTATCTGGTTTTATGTGAAGGTCCTTTATCCACTTGGACTTGAACTTTGTACAAGGAGATAAAAATGGATCCATTTGCATTCTTCTACATGCTGACCTCCAGTTGAACCAGCACCATTTGTTGAAAATGCTGTTCTTTTCCCACTGGACAGTTTTAGCTCTTTGTCAAAGATCAAGTGACCATAGGTGTGTGGGTTCATTTCTGGATCTTCAATTGTGTTCCATTGATCTTCCTGCCTGTCTCTGTACCAATGCCATGTAATTTTTAAAATCAGTATTGCTCTGTAGTACAGCTTGAGGACAGGGATGGGGATTCTCCCAGAAGTTCTTTTATTTTTGAGAATAGTTCTCCCCATCCTGGGTTTTATCTGTTATCCAAATGAACTTGCAAATTGCTCTTTGTATCTCAATGATGGATTGATTTGAAATTTTGATGGGGATTGCATTTAATCTGTAGATTGCTTTTGGCAAGATGGCCATTTTTACTATATTAATCCTGCCAATCCAGGAGCATGGGAGATCTGTCCATCTTCTGAGATCTTCTTGGATTTCTTTCTTCAGAGACTTGAAGTTCTTGTCATACACATCTTTCGCTTGCTTGGCTGGATTCACACCAAGATATTTTATAATATTTGTGACTATTGTGAAGGATGTCATTTCCCTAATTTCTTTCTTATCCTGTTTATCTTTCAAGTAAAGGAAGGCTATTGATTTTTTTGAGTTGATTTCATAACCAGCTTCTTTGCTGAAGTTTTTTTTTTTTTTTTTTTTTTTTTTTTTTTTTTTTTTTTTAATCTTGGTTAGGAATTCTCTAGTGGAAGTTTTGGGGTCACTTAAGTATACTATCATATCATCTGCGAATAGTGATATTTTGACTTCTTCCTTTCCTATTAGATTACCTTTGACTTCCCTTTGTTGTCTAATTGCTCTGGCTAGGACTTCCAGTACTATATTGAGTAGGTAGAGAAAGAGTGGGTAGCCTTGTCTAGTGCCTGATTTTAGTGGGATTGCTTCAAGTTTCTGAACATTATTTTGATGTTGCCTACTGGCTTGCTGTATATTGCTTTTACTATGTTTAGGTATGGGCCTTCAATTCCTAATCTTTCTAAGACTTTTACCGTGAAGGGATGTTGAATTTTGTCAAATGCTTTCTCAGCATCTAGTGATATGATCGTGTGTTTTTTTCTTTGAGTTTGTTCAGACAGTGGATTACATTGGTTGATTTCTGTATATTGAACCATCCCTGCATTCCTGGAATAAAGCATACTTGACCATTGTGAATGATTGTTTGGATGTGTTCTTGCATTTGGTTTGCAAGAATTTTATGGATTATTTTTGCATCGATATTCATAAGGGAGATTAGTCTAAAGTTTTCTTTCTTTATTGGGTCTTTGTGAGGCTTAGGTATGTGCGTGATCATGGCTTTATAAAACAACTTGGGTAGTGTTCCTTCTTTTTCTATTTTGTGGAATAGTTTGAAAAGAATTGATATTAGGTGTTCCTTGAAGGTCTGATAGAATTCTGCACTAAAACGATTAATTTGGTGGGGAGACTTTTAATGGCTGCTACTATTTCTTTAGGGGTTATGGGACCTTTTAGATGGCTTATCTGCTCCTGATTTAACTTTGTTACATGGTATCTGTCTAAAAAGTTGTCCTTTTTCCCCCCAGATTTTCCAGTTTTGTGCAGTAGAGGCTTTTGTAGTCAGATCTGATGATTTTTTTGAATTTCCTCAGTTTCTGTTGTTATGTCTACCTTTTCAGTTCTGATTTTATTAATGTAGATACTGTCTCTGTGCCCTCTGGGGATTCTGGTTAAGGAATTATGTATCTTTTGATTTTCTCAAAGAACCAGCTTCTAGTTTTGTTGATATTTTGAATAGGTTTTTTTTGTTGCTACTTGGTTGATTTCAGCCCTGAGTTTATTTCCTGCTGTCTACTCCTCTTGGGTGTATTTGCCTCTATTTGTTCTAGAGCTTTCAGTTGTGCTGTCAAGTTGTTAGTGTATGTGCTCTCCAGTTTCTTTTTGTAGGCACTTAGAGCTGTGACTTTTCCTTTTAGAACTGATTTCAAGGAGTCCCACAAGTTTTGGTATGATGTGTCCTCATTTTCATTAAATTCTAAAAAGTAGTTGATCTCTCTCTCTCTCTCTCTCTCTCTCTCTCTCTCTCTCTCTCTCTCTCTGTCTCTCTCTCTCTCTCTCTCTCTTCTTCTTTCTTCATTGACCAAGTCATCATTGAGTAGAACATTGTTCAGTTTTCACACGTATGTGAGCTTCCCATTGTTTTTGTATTATTGAAGACCAGTCTTAGTCCATGGTGATCTGATAGGATGCAAGGGATTATTTCAATCATTTGTATTTTTTGAGGCCTGTTTTGTGACCAATTATACGGTCTGTTTTGGAGAAGGTACCATCAGGTGCTAAGAAGAAGGTATATATTTTTGTTTTAGCATGAAATGTTCTGTAGATATCTGTTAAATCCATTTGGTTCATAACTTCTGTTAATGTCATTGTGTCTCTGTTTAGTTTCTGTTTCCATGATCTGTCCATTGTTGAGAGTGGGGTGTTGAAATTCCCCACTATTATTGTGTGACGTGCAATGTGTGCTTTGTGCCTTAGTAAAGTTTCTTTTATGTATGTGGGTCCCTAGCATTTGGAGCATAGATGTTCAGAATTGCAAGTTCCTGTTGGAAGATTTTTCCTTTGATAAGTATGAAGTGTCCTTCCTTACCTTTTTAGATTACTTTTGGTTGAAAAACAATTTTATTTGATATTAGAATGGCTACTCCAGCTTGTTTCTTGGCACCATTTGCTTGGAAAATTGTTTTCCATCCTTTTACTCTGAGGTAGTGTCTGTCTCTGTCACTGAGGTGCGTTTCCTGTATGCAGCAAAATCCTGGGTCCTGTTTCTGTATCCAGTCTGATAGTCTAAGTCTTTTTATTGGAGAATTGAGTCCATTGATGTTAAGAGATATTAAGGAAAATGATTGTTGCTTCCTGTTATTTATGTGATTAGAGGTGGAATTATGTTTGTGTAGCTATCTTCTTTTGGGGTGGCTGTAAGATTCCTTTCCTGCTTTTTCCAGGTTGTAGTTTCCCTCCTTGTGTTGGAGTTTTCCATCAATTATCTTTTGAAGTGCTGGATTTGTTGGCAGATATTGTGTAAACTTGGTTTTGTCATATATGGAATATCTTGGTTTTTCCATCTATGGTAATTTAGGGTTTTGCTGAGTATAGTAGTCTGGGCTCCATTTGTGTTCTTTTAGGGTCTGTATGATATCTGTCCAGGACCTTCTGGCTTTTATAGTCTTTGTTGAGAAGTCTGGTGTAATTCTTATAGGTCTGCCTTTATATCTTACTTTACCTTTTTCCCTTACTGCTTTTAGTATTTTTTCTTTGTTTTGTGCAATGGATGTTTTGATTATTATGTGACAGGAGGAATTCCTTTTGTGGTCTAGTCTATTTGGGATTCTGGAGGCTTCTTGTATGTCTATGGACATCTCTTTCTTTAGTTTAGGCAAGTTTTCCTCTATAATTTTGTTGAAGATGTTTACTGGCCCTTTCACTCTCATCTATACCTATTATCCTTAGGTTTAGTCTTCGAATTTTGTCCTGAATTTCCTGGATGTTTTGGGTTAAGAGCTTTTTGCATTTTGCATTTACTTTGACAGTTTTGTCAATGTTTATTTTTACGTTATCTTCTGCACAGGAAATTCTCTCTTCTCCCCCTTGTATTCTGTTGGTAATGCTTGTGTCTATGACTCCTGATTTCTTTCCTAGGTTTTCTATCTCCAGGGTAGTCTCCCTTTGAGATTTCTTTATTGTTTCTACTTGCATTTCTAGATCCTGGATGGTTTTGTTTAATTCCTTCACCTGTTTGGTTGTGTTTTGTTGCAGTTCTTTAAGGGAATTTTGTGTTTCCTCTTTAAGGGCTTCTACCTGTTTAGCTGTGTTCTCCTGTACTTCTTTAAGGGAGTTATTTATGTCCTTCTTAAAGTCCTCTATTCTCCTCATGAGAAATGAATTTAATTCTGAATCCTGTTTTTCTGGTGTGATGGGGTGTCCTGGGCTTGCTATGATGGGAAAACTGAGTTCTGATGATGCCAAGTAACTTTGGTTTCTGTTGCTCATGTTCTTGTGCTTGCCTTTTACCATCCAGTTAACTCTATTGCTACCTGCACTCACTGTCTCTGACTGCAGTCTGTCTTTCCAGTTACCTTGTTTGTGTCAGAACTCCTCAGAGTCCAGATGTCTCTGTTATCCTATGATCCTGAGTTCCTGAGTGGAAGAACTGCTAGGACTCAGGCCTCCTCTGGGATCCTTATTCATTTATTCATTTATTTATTTACATTACAGATGCCATCCCCTTTCCCCATTTCCCCTCCCTAGAAAACCCCTATCCCATGCCCCCTTTTCCTTTTTGCTTTTATACATTTTTTAAATGTTAATCAAACACTTTATAAGTTTGGTAATGCTCAATCAGAAGTGTAACCCAGTACCCAACCTAGATATATCAACTATCTTTGACTGGTGGAGACACGTGAACATCTGCCTCCATGACGCCCTTCTTTCTCTCTCTTTCTCTCTCTCTCATTGCCTAGTTTCTCCTCTCCTTCATCTTCTCCTCTCCTTAGTCCATCTCTTCCTCTCGGTACTCCGTCCCCCTTAGCTCCTCCTACATATCACCTTCCTGTTAAAATAAAACTTTTCTCTCAAAATACAATTAGAGCGTAAATATTCCTAATTGTACCAGTGAGGTACAAATAGTCCTAATACCCAGTCCATCATTTGGTTGACTAACCAGAACCTCTTTCATCTCTCCTAACTAAAACACTTAGTTTTGAACCTGGCTTTTTTCTTGGCTTTAAAATACATGTCAGCTGAAAACCATCCATGCAGATCTTTTTTCTCAAAGTAAATAGCCAGGATTGGCTATGAGACTATAGGTCTTCAACCCCATATGAAGTCAAGAATGACTGAGTTAACTGAAATTATGGGAAGCATTAAGCATAGCTTCTAAAACTTAGCCAATTTATAGAGACCGATGAACACCTTGAAAGCCCCTATACTACCGAACGTTGGAGCATCAAATCTTCAGCCTTCTGGCCCAGGATCACCTGACAGACCTTAGTGATGCAGGATTATTAAGTGATGATTGCTCTGTCTAGGCAAATATAATCAGTCGATGATTCTGCAAGTGTGTCCTTTTCTGGACAGTAATTTGTCTGAAGATGAAAAGAGGCAATTCTTGCCTAGTGGCTGTCAACGCACAACTGGAGTAAGTCCAAGGATGGTCAATTTCTTCTTAGAATCCACGACAGGAAGCTATCAGGAGCAGACAGGTCTCTAATCAAAATGAACATTAATATAAAATATTTGTAATGTCAGTTCTATGGACTTCTGACGTTTTGCAAACCAGCTATCTATGTAAGGTAACCTGGACTGTTGTCTGTTGACTCCTCTCAGCTATTTCTAAATAAAATATGGAAACCATGCTAACAATAAACTCAAAGCTATGAATTTGCTATAGTCCCTTAACTCATAGGCTACCCATCCCAAATCATTTTAAAAAGTTAAAGAAGGACTGGGTCTAAACCTTGTATTCCTAAATGTGTTATATAGGCACAATGCCCATGAGAGTATAAATATTCATCTCACTTTTATATCAATAAGAAGCTCATACCAATGAAAACCTTAAATTTGAAAACAAAGTAAATTTTGTACCATTTAAGAAATTATAACTTCATCTTGATATTAATTATACAGATTTCTACCAATAGGTTATGGCTATGCAATAAGTCTTAGCTAATCCTCCCTGTTCCAACAAAACAACTACTTTTCCCTAGAGAGGCAGGCCAATATTAACCACCATATTCCCCAAGCCCAGGGAATAGGGGCGCTGACTCTTCTTTAACTGCTTCAAGCTGATTACAGGCGTTGAGATATTAGAAGAGGGGTGGGGGGAAGAGTAAATTGATAAGCCTCTGACACTGAGTCTTCACTGCATCCAGATGGAATTCCAGGACATCAGAGGTTTGGGATGGTCTGCTCAGTATACTTGATGAGTAGATACACCAAGGCTGTGTATTGTGCAATATACAATTCTCAGAACAAGTTTTAGTATCAAGAAAAAATTTTTTTCTTCTTCCTAGAGGGCTGTAATTTTTTTAAAGATGTTGGTTCTAACACTTCTCTTTTTTTTCCTTTTTAAAATTGGTTTTAATATTTATATTTCAAATTTTATCCCCTTATCCCATTTCCTCCACCACAGAGGAACCCCTTATTCATCCCCCCTCCTTGTGCTTCTATGAGGGTGTGATTTTCCAGTTTCTATCATGCTGTTTCCATTAACATAAACTGCCTCCTAAATTTCTAAATCCTTCCCTTTGTGTTCTTAAATCTCTTATTTTTCTTTTCTTTCTTTCTTTCTTTCCTCTTTTTCTCCCTTTTTTCCTTTTTTTCATCTCTCTTTTTTTAAAAATTGGGTATTATATTTACCTTTCAGATTTTATCCCCTTACCCCACTTCCTCCCACCATCTAGAAACCTCCTATCCCATCCCCCCTCCTCATGCTTCTATGAGGCAGTGCCTGCACCTACCCCCCACTACCCTCTACCCACCCTCACATTCCCCCACACACACTCTGTGTTTGTTGTTTGTGGGACCAAGAAACTTCTCTCCCACCTATGCTCGACAAGGCCATCCTCCCCTACATATACCACTGGAGTCATGGTCCCTCCCTATGTGCTCCCAGGCTGGTGGTTTACACCCTGGGGGGCTCTGGTTGTTTGGTATTGTTGCTTTCCTCTTGGGGGTCACAAACCCTTTCTGCTCTTTCAGTCTTCTCTCTAAGTTCTCCATTGGGAAAAACTTGATCATATCAGCGGTTAGCTGTGAGCATTGTCCTCTGAATGTGTTAGTCTTTGGCAGACCTCTAAGTAGAGAGCTATATCATATTCTTGACGGCATGCACTTCCAGCCATCCACATCAGTGTCTAGCTTAGGTGACTGTACATGGGATGGAGACCCAGGTGGAATGGTCTCCTGATGGCCACTCCTTCAGTTTCTGTCTCATGTTTTGTTTCTATATTTGCTCCCTTGAATATTTTTGTTACTCGTTTTAAGTAGAACTGAGGCATCCCCTCTTGGTCTTCCTTCTTCATGAGTTTGATGAGGTCTGCAGGTTGAGTCTCTGCTATTCCAAGCTTTTGGGCTAACATCTGCTTAACAGTGAATAACTACCATGTGTGTTCTTTTGTGATTGGGTTAACTCACTCAGGATGATAATTTCTAGATCCACCCATTTACCTCAAAATTTCTCCAATACATTATTTTTAATAGCTGAGTAAATACTCCATTGTGTAGATGTACCACATTTTGTATCCATTCCTCTGTTGAGGGACATCTTGGTTCTTTCCAGCTTCTGGCTATTATAAATAAGGCTGCTATGAACATAGTGGAGCATATGTCCTTATTATATGTTGGAGCATCTTCTGGATATATGCCCAGGAGTGGTATAGCTGGATCCTCAGGTAATGCTATGTCCAGTTTTCTGAGGAACCGCCAGACTGATTTGCAGAGTGGTTGGACCAGCTTGCAATCCCACCAACAATAAAGGAGTGTTCCTCTTTCTCCGCATCCTCACCAGCATCTAATATCACCTGAGTTTTTGATCTTAGCCATTCTGACTGGTGTGAGGTGGTATCTCAGGGTTGTTTTGATTTGCATTTCCCTGATGACTAAGGATGTTGAGCATGTCTTAAGGTGTTTCTCATCTATTCGAGTTTCCTATTTTGAGAATTCTCTGTTTAGCTCTGTACCCCATTTTTAATAGGATTATATGGATTATATGGTTGTCTAGAGTATGATTTCTTGAGTTCTTTGTATATATTGGATATTAGCCCACTATTGGATGTAGGATTGGTTAAGATCTTTTCCCAATCTGTTGGTTGACATTTTGTCTTATTGACAATGTCCTTTGCCTTACAGAAGCTTTGCAATTTTATGAGGTCCCATTTGTCAATTCTTGACCTTAGAGCATAAGCTATTGGTGTTCTGTTCAGGAACATTTCCCCTGTGCCTAGGTATTCGAGGGTCTTTCCCACCTTCTCTTCTATTAGTTTCAGTGTATCTGTTTTTAAGTTAAGGTCTTTTATCCACTTGAATTTGAGCTTTCTACAAGGAGATATGAATGGATTGATTTGCATCCTTCTACATGTTGACCTCCAGTTGAACCCACACCATTTGCTGAAAATGCTGTCCTTTTTCCACTGGATGGTTTTAGCTCCTTTGTCAAAGATCAAGTGACCATAGGTATGTGGGCTCATTTCTGGATCTTCAATTCTATTCCATTGATCTTCCTGCCAGTCTCTGTACCAATACCATTCCGTTTTTATTACTATTGCCCTGTAGTATAGTTTGCGGTCAGGGACAGTGATTCCCCCAGAAGTTCTTTTGTTGTTGAGAATAGTTCTCGCTATCCTGGGATTTTTGTTGCTCCAAATAAATTTGCAAGTTGCTCTTTCTATCTTTATGAAGAATTGATTTGGAATGTTGATGGGGATTGCATTGAATCTATAGTTTGCTTTTGGCAAGATGGCCATTTTTACTAAATTAACCCTGCCAATGCAGGAGCATGGGAGATTTTTCCATCTTCTGAGATCTTCTTCAATTTCTTTCTTCAGAGACTTGAAGTTCTTGTCATACAGGTCTTTCACTTGCTTGGTTAGATTCACTCCAAGATATTTTATATTTTTTGTAACTATTGTTAAAGGTGTCATTTCCCTAATTTCATTCTCAGCCTTTTTATCTTTTGAGTTTGAGTTGATTTTATATCCAGCCACTTTACTGAAATTGTTTATCAGGTTTAGGAGTTCTCTGGTGGAAGTTTCAGGGTCACTAAAGTATACTATCATATCATCTGCAAATAGTGAAATTTTGACTTCTTCCTTTCCTCTCTGTATCCCTTTGACTTCCTTTTGTTGTCTAATTGCTCTAGCTAGGACTTCCAGTACTATATTGAATAGGTAGGGTGGGAGTGAGCAGCCTTGTCTAGTTGCTGATCTTAGTGGGATTGCTTCAAGTTTCTGAACATTTAGTTTGATGTTGCCTACTGGCTTTCTGTATATTGCTTTTACTATGTTTAGGTATGGACCTTGAATTCCTAATCTTTCCAAGACTTTTAACATGAAGGGATGTTGAATTTTGTCAAATGCTTTCTCAGCATCTAGTGAGATTATCATGTGTTTTTTTCTTTGAGTTTATTTATGTAGTGGATTACATTGATGGATTTCCGAATATTGAACCATCCCTGCATTCCTGGGACAAAGCCTACTTGATTATGATGGATGATTGCTTTGATGTGTTCTTGGATTCGGTTTGCGCGAATTTTATTGAGTATTTTTGCATCAATATTCATAAGAGAGACTGGTCTGTAGTTCCCTTTCTTCATTGGGTCTTTCTGAGGCTTAGGTATGAGTGTAATTGTAGCTTCACAGAATGAATTGTGTATTGTTCCTGCTGTTTCTATTCTGTGGAATAGTTTGAAGAGGATTGGTATTGGGTCTTCCTGGAAGGTCTGATAGAATTCTGCACTAAAACCATCTGGCCCTGGACTTTTTTTGGTGGGGAGATTTTTAATGACTGCTTCTATTTCTTTAGGGGTTATGCTACTGTTTACATGGTTTATCTGCTCCTTGGTTAACTTTGGTACCTCGTATCGATCTAGAAAAATGTCCATTTCATGCAGATTTTCCAATTTTGTTGAGTATAGTCCTTTGTTGTAGGATCTCATTATTTTTTTTTAATTTCCTCTGTTTCTATTGTTATGTCTCTCTTTTCAGTTCTGATTTTATTAATTTGAGTACTGTCTCTGCGCCCTTTGGTTAGTCTGGCTAAGGGTTTGTCTATCTTGTTGATTTTCTCAATGAACCAGCTCCTGGTTTTGTTGATATTTTGTATAGTTCTTTCTGTTTCAACTTGGTTGATTTCAGCCCTGAGTTTGATTATTTCCTGCCATCTACTCCTCTTGGGTATATTAGCTTCTTTTTGTTCTAATGCTTTCAGGTTTGCTGTCAAGTTGTTGATGTATGCTCTTTCTAATTTCTTTTTGTGAGAACTTTGAGCTATGATTTTTTCTCTTAGTACTGCTTTCAGTGAGTCCTACACGTTTTGATATGATGTGTCTTCATTTTCATTTAAATCTAAAAAGTTTAATTTCTTTCTTTATTTCTTCCTTGACCAAGTTATCATTGAGTAGAGCATTGTTCAGTTTCCAAGTGTATGTGGGCTTTCTGTTGTTTTTGTCCATGTCAAAGGTGAGTCTTAGTCCATGGTGGTCTGATAAGGTACTAGGGATTATTTCAATCTTTTTGTATCTATTGAGGCCTGTTTTGTGACCAATTATTTGGTCTATTTTTGAGAAGGTACCATGAGGTGCTGAGAAGAAGGTATATTCTTTTGTTTTAGGATGAAATGTTCTATAGATGTCAGTTAAGTCCAATTGGTTCATAACTTCTGTTAGTTTCATTGTGTCTCGGTTTAGTTTCTGTTTCCATGATCTGTCCATAGCTGAGAGTGGGGTGTTGAAATCTCCCACTATTATTGTGTAGGGTGCAATGTATGCTTTAAGCTTTAGTAAAGTTTCTTTTATGTATGTGGGTGCCCTTGCATTTGGGGCATAGATGTTCAGAATTGCAAGTTCGTCTTGGTACATTTTCCTTTTGATGAACATGAAGTGTCCTTCTTTATCTTTTTTGATTACTTTTGGTTGAAAATGATTTTATTTGATATTAGAATTGCTACTCCAGCTTGTTTCTTGGGACCATTTGCTTGGAAGATGGTTTTCCAACCTTTCACTCCTAGGTAGTGTCTGTCTTTTTCACAGAGGTGAGTTTCTTGAATGCAGCAAAATGTTGGGTCCTGCTTACGTATCCAGTCTGATAGTCTATGTCTTTTTATTGGAGAACTGAGTCCATTGATATTAAGAGATATTAAGGAGAAAGGAATGTTGTTTCTGTTACTTTTGTTATTGGCAGTGGAGATATGTTTGTGTAGCTAACTTCGTTTACGGCTTTTGGAAGATTACTTTCTTGCTTTTTCTAGGTTGTAGTTTCCCTCCTTGTGTTGGAGTTTTCCATCAATTATTCTTTGAAGTGTTGGATTTGTGTTGAGATACTGTGTAAATTTGGATTTATCATGGAATATTTTGGTTTCTCCATCAATAATGATTGACAGCTTTGCTGGGTATAATAGTCTGGGCTGGCATTTGTGTTCTCTTAGGGTCTGTATGATGTCGGTTCAGGATCTTCTGGCTTTTATGGTCTCTGGTGAGAAGTCTGGTGTAATTCTTACAGGTCTGCCTTTATATGTTACTTTGCCTTTTTCCCTTACTGCTTTTAGTATCTTTTCTTTGTTCTGTATATTTGATGTTTTGATTATTATGTGGTGGGAGGTGTTTCTTTTTTGGTCTAGTCTATTTGGGGTTCTGTAGGCTTTTTGTATATTTAAGGACATCTCTTTCTTTAGGTTAGGGGAGTTTTCTCTATAATTTTGTTGAAGATATTTACTGGCCCTTTAAGTTGGGAGTCTTCACCTTCATCTATACCTATTATCCTTAGGTTTGGTCTTCTCATTGTGTCCTGGATTTCCTGGATGTTTTGTGTTAGGAGCTTTTTACATTTTACATTTTCTTTGACCATTGTGTCTATGTTTTCCATGGTATCTTCTGCACATGAGATTCTTTCTTTTATCTTTTGTATTCTGTTGGTTATGCTTGTGTCTATGACTCCTGATCTTTCTCCTAGGTTTTCTACCTCCAGGGTAGTCTCCTTTTGAGATTTCTTTATTGTTTCTACTTCAATTTTTAGATCCTGGATGGTTTTGTGTAATTCCTTCACCTCTTTGGTTGTGTTTTCTTGCATTTCTTTAAGGGCTTCTCCCTGTTTACCTGCGTTCTCCTCAAATTCTTTGAGAGTGTTGTTCATGTCTGTTTTAAAGTCCTCTATTATCAACATGAGAAGTGATGTTAATTCTGAGTCCTGTTTTTCTGGTGTGGTGTGGTGTTCAGGACATGCTATGGTGGGGGAACTGGGTTCTGGTGATGCCAATTAACTTTGGTTTTTTTGTTTATGTTCTTATGCTTGCCTTTTGCCATTTGGGTAGCTGTAGTGCTACTCACACTCACTGGTTCTGACTGGAGTCTGCCTTTCCAGTTATCTTGTTTGTGTCAGAACTCCTTGGGGTCTGGATGACTCTATGATCCTGAGCTCCAGCTGCTCTGGGTTCAGTGACTCCTCTAGGATATTTCAGGACATGATGTCTCCACAGTAGTAGACCAGCTAGGTGTTTGCTGCTCTGAATGTAGTTACTCCTCTATGATGCTTCAGGATATGGTGTCCCCTGCACTGCAGCTCTGTGGGCTTTGTCCTCTCTAGGATGCCTGCAGCTCTGCAGTCCTTGACCTTTCTTGGGTACCTCTGCAGCTCTGCTGTCTGTGACCTCCCTAGGGTGCCTCCAGACTCAGTTTCCAGAGGAGAGCCGATCTGCTGGAAGACTGCTCCAGCCACCACTGGTATCTGGGCCAGGGGAGGAGGGATCCTTAAATCCTGCTGCACTGAGTGCAGTGGTTCCTTCTCTGCTCTGAGTGCACGGGTTCCTCAAGGATGGCTCAGCATATGATGGCTCTTTAGGAGCAGACCAGCTAGGTGTCTGCCCCAGCCAAAAGGACCAAGTAAGTGGTTGAAGGGGGTGGTATTCTAGAGGTGTGGGGTTTGGGTAGCTGATGAGTCCTGAGTTCCCCAGGTTCCCACTTATAACTCTGGGCCATAGAATAGTGGGAGACAGTTCTTACTCACTGCTCTGAGTGTAATGGTTCCTCTAGAATGAATGAAGTTATGGAGTCTTCCTGGGAACTCATCAGCTAGGCATCTTCTCCAGCCAAAAAAACCAAAAGACAAAAAACCAACAAAACAAAGCAAAACAATAATAACAACAACAACAAATAACAAGCGTGGGGTGGAAGAGGGTGGTATTCTGTAGGGGCAGGGTGTGAGTGGCTGATGGGTCCTGAGCTTCCCTTTCTTCATTGATTTGATGTTTTTATTGGCTTGAGTTTATTGCTTTTATATTATTACTATACATATAATTATATTATATATTAATTATATTATATATTATTTTATATTATATATAGGTATGCATATTGTATCCCCCCACTCCACAGGATTTTTAACAAGAAGATATGTAGGATTTTCAGCATCTAATAAGATGACAATGTAGTTTTTTTCCAGTGGGTTATTTTTCTGGATTGAGTTATGGATGTTTCTATATTGAAACACCCCTGTATCCCTACGATGAATCAACTTGGTCATCTTCAATGCTGTCTTTCATGTGTTCTTGGATTCTGTGAGTGTTTTTCCTTCAATGTTCATGGTGGAAGTTTCTCTCTAATTCCCATTTCATGTTGTATCTTTGTGTGATATAGTTACCAGTTGGATTGTGCCTTTAGAAAAGGAGTTTGGCAATATTCCTTTTATTTATATTCATTGGAATAGTTGGAGGACTATTGGTCTTAGGTCTTCATTAAAAGTCTGGTCCAATTCTGCCCTAAACTTAAGTGGTCCTGGCCTTTTATTTGGGGGAAAGGGATATGGAAGACTTTTGATGACTGTTTCTGTTTTCTTAGGGCTTATAGGATCATTTAGTTATGTTACCAGATCTGAATTTAACTTTAGTAATTGGTATCTATTTAGAATATTACCCATTTCCTGTAGATCTTCCATTTTTTTGGAGCACCGGCTTCTGAAGTTACACCGAATTTTTTAAAATTTGTTCTGTGTCTGTTGTTATGTCCCTTTTTTATTTCTGATTCTGTTAATTTGGGTAGTGTTTCTCTGGCTTTTATTTCGTGTCAGTAAGGGCTTGTATATCTTGTTGATTTTCACAAAGAACCACCTCTTGGTTTCCATAACTGTTTATATTATTCTCTTTGTTTATTAGTTGATTGATTTGATCTTTGATTTCTTTCCTGCCATCAAATCCTACCACCCTCTCATTGGGATGAGGCTTTGCCTCGCCTATGGAACTGCAGCATGTAATGAATGAAGCTCTTGCTGTTCTCTGGGGTGGGTGATGCAAAAGACAGCCACACTGAAAAACTTCCATAGTCTGCTTGCAGGGTGAATTGAAGAAGCCCACTATGTCAGTGTTACCTGCAAGATGCCATAACACATTAGCAGAGGTCTGTACACACCTCAACATTAGTTGGTCTTCTGAGTCATATTCAAAATGGTTATAATGGGTTCATGAATGCAAACACATACACACCCATACACACACCAAAACACACACACCCAAACACAAAGATCAGCGGAAGTCTGTGGGAGATACGTTTTTTTTTCCATGTTATTTTCAAGGAAGGAACTCATGTTTCTAAGTTTGGCACCATGGATGGATACAAGTTGATCCATCTGATCAGCTGATCATCTCAAACCAATGTATTTCATGAGCTCTTTATCTGCATTGATGATCTCAGTGATGTGTATGTGTGTGTTTGTGTGGGGGGGAGGGGGAGGTGCATTTCTGACATTGTGCACATTCTTTGCACACTTTGAATTATGTGTGCATTAATAAAAATACACCAAAATTGGAATCCATGGAGGATGCTGGGTTTGTGGGGTAGCCAAGAGGTTAGAGTGACTTGAAAGCACCTATGGGGATTCTCCTTTTGTTGTAGGTTACACCTCAAATACAATTGGGTTCTTTATTTTATTGTTTTTCCCCTGTAGCCCCCCAGACTAGGGGTCAACCTACTACGTTTTGTAAGCTAGGCAAATACTCCACCTCTAAATCACATTCCAGGTCTGGAACCCAAATCATCTTCTATAACAATTACAGGGTAGGCTGGATGAAGATACTCAGCTGACACTGTTGCCATCTCAAGACTGCCTCATGAGAATGGCTTACCGAATGCTTTCAAGATTTGGGAATGTTTAGCTTGATGGGAGAGAAAATAACAAACCTCAGTCTACATTGTACCTTAATGACAGGTTAGTCTTCTAAAGGCTGACATTAGCTATTGACTCATGTCATGTGTGCCAGTAGAAAACTCCAGGTTAATATATGCATCTGGTAGGATTTACCAAACACACCACTCACTGTTGTGAGGACCCAGATGTGAGTACCAAGTCCCCTCAAGGTACTAGAATATTCAAGGTGACCCCACAAATAAAACTGTAACAAGGAAGTGGTCTAAATCTCATCTCACCTATCCTCTAGAATGCTACTGATGAAGGCTACGACATCAGGATCAGCTCATAAGAAGCTGAAGACCTATGGGAGAGAGGAACCAAAGCTGCTTCCCTGTTGCTCTGGCTGCTGAGCCTTTACATGTTCTGCTTTGCCAGTGACTATCTGTGGATTACTTCCTCAACACTTTAACCCTCTGACTGATCTCCAGTCTCCATCAGTCACTTCCATTCCATATATCGCATAAGAGTCACCTGGAAGAAGCCAATCCTCAATGGACTCCCAGATCTGTCTGCTATGACAAAAGAGCAGCTTCAACTGTCCCTCCAAGGCTCCACCCTTGAACATGTTGATCTCCATCAGAAACACGTGGTCACGGCTGCACACTCCATTCATTGTGGCTGCTCTTGAGCTTCCTCCCAAAATTGCTTAGAATGAGACACTTTTCTTGTTATCAAGCTGGATTCATTGTCCCTGCACTTCTTACATGAGGCTACACTCAGTTCTGAAGTTTAAGAGTATGCCTAATCTACATCCTCTCCTTACATTAGAGGTGAGAGATCTGCTCTAAAAGTGAAAATAAGAGATGCTGGAGCATGATCCTGAACACACAAAGAGCAGTGGGCACACCAGACACCTGCATAGATGCCTGCCAGCCACAACAGTGACCATGAGCAGCTCAAGCACCTGTACCTACACATCTACCTACATGTCTCCATTGATTGGATGTGATCCAGTCCACCTAACACACCACATGCCCTAGAAGGAAAGGACCCAACTGCAGGAGGTGTGGGGATGACTCACAGCTTAGAGCATCTGCTGTTCTCTCAGAAGACTCACATGGGGCCTAACAATCATCTACAACATGACTGTTATACCTTCTTCTGGCCTCTGAGGGAACTAGACTCAGGAGGGACTTCAGACATACAGTAGGAAAAAGAACCATTCACATAGATAATAAAAGTAAATCTGAACAATTTTAAGAAAAGACAGCAAAAGTATGTTCAAGAACTGTAGCATCTGTCAAAAGTTATTTCAGAGCATGACGTGGAAGGTCATTTTATCTGTTGTGTGGTCACCACTGATGATGTTTGCAAGAAAACTGAGGTATATACTTCTGGGACTCCTGATTGATTGTATCCTCCTTTGTGAATGTTGTTATTTCCTCAGCAGCTGTAGAGCAATGCCAGTACATTACATAATATCTGCTTCACCGGGTCAGTAGAGAATGTCTGCCATAGAGAGCTATAATTTAGGAGTAGGAAATACATCATAAAGTGTGTATCCATGGTGGTGGAAGCTACATTATCCACTAAAAAGACATCATCACCTTGTGTACCCTTGGTGGCTTGAATTTTCTATATAGGCAAGTCTGCCTGGAACTTACAGAGCTCCAACTCTGCCTGTGTGTTCTAGGTCTACAGGAGGGCACAGAACACATGAATAAGGAAGGTGGTCTTAAGAGTCAAGAGTTGCAAATCAATATTTATTCATAAATAAATGAAACTTTAAAAGACATGCTTAAAAAAGAACAGTTAATATAATGAATTAAAAGCAAAAACTAAAAATGAAAAATGATAACAAGAACATATAACTTCCCTATGCCATAATAAAAATGCAAACAATAAAAAACAAAACTTGAAGTAAACCCTAAAGAAAACATGGTTGAGCAGAGTTCTCTCACTGCACACTTAGCAGCACAGACTACAGCTGTTTCTCCTCTTGGACAGTTGGTGGCAACAGTCACCTCAGTTCTCTCTCAACTGGTCTTGAAAGGACAGAAAAGGGAATCAGAGTCCAAATCAGCCAGGCTGGCTCACTGGCTGAGACTCAGGGCTTACTCACACTGATGAAGGAACTATGTGGAAGAAGATTTCTCCAAGAAATTCTCTGTCTGTTGAGGATGGAGCTTAGCAGCTTTTTAAAAATAGTTATTTTTTAACAAACAAAATTAATTTTCAAATAAGCTGACACTATCTGGAAATGCCTGTGTTTCCTGCAAGCCCCCCATGTGTCCAGCACTTCATCTTCCCAGGACCTGAGCCTGACTCAGAGTCAGTTGTGTGCAAGAGGGAGCCTCTCTGAGAACCTTTACAGAATGTCCAGCAGGAAAGGAAAGGCAGCTGACTCTTGCTTAAAATATGATGCACAGGGCCCGGCCAGCATGCATCTCCTGCTGTCTCCTTTCAGTCTTTGCTGGGCTAGGGCTTTGCCTCCTCCTTGGCTGCTCTCACCTCCAAGATATCCTCACTGGGGAAGGGGGGCTGTGCCCTCCTGCCTCTCAGGCTCCTCCTCCTCCTGTAGCTGCTGCTCAGACTTAGCTCCCTGCATCTGGAGCAGCCGGATCTGCACTCGAAGCCCAATGATGGCCTCCCGTTCCTCGTGAACTGCTTGGTTCAAGTGATCGTTCTTGATAACTAACTCTTCATTCTCCCTCTGTAGGTCTTCCAGAATGATCTGTAGCTCCTCCTCATCCTTGCTGTCGCTCTCGCTGTCAGAGGAGTATTCCTCCTTTTCACTTTGTCCATGCTGCTGGCGGCTCTGGATCTCGGAAATCTCAGCTCGGAGGCGGTTGATCTTTTCTTTCTCCGTGGCAATCTGATTACTTAGAGACTGATTCATGGCCAGGAGCTCCTCCTGCTCAGTCAGGACCTCATTCTCCTGCTCAATCAGGATCTCAAGCTCCTCCTGCTCAGTCAGGACCTCATTCTCCTGCTCAGTCAGGATCCCATTCTCCTGCTCAGTCAGGATCTCATTCTCCTGCTCACTCAGGATCTGATTCTCCTGCTCACTCAGGATCTCATTCTCCTGCTCACTCAGGATCTCATTCTCCTGGGAAAGTGGCAACTCGTCCTGCAGGGGGTGCTCTTTCTGGGATGTGGCCAATTTCAGCCCTCTTGCAGTTTCTGAGACCTGGGAGAGGAAGGCAGTTATTAAGACTCAGGCTTGGTGGGCACCTGCATGTCAGCTCTCAGGCTGCTGCCTCCCACCACCACAACAAGACAGTCAACATTGATCTTTTAACTGAAACCATTGCTGCTAAATCTGCAGGCAGGGCAAAATATCCAGCAACACTCACAAAAACATGGGCTAAGAAGCTGCCTCTCAGACTTCTATCAGTGCAAACCAAGAACAGGGCAGTGGAAAAGACCTCATTGGGTTAAAGGAAGAAAGGAGAAGGTCATATGCCACCCATGTCAAGAACAATGAGAACCACTCATTTGACATTTGCACTGGGCTATAATCCCTCCAAGGTGCTTGGACCTGGGATATCACATGAACCTCTGCATGACTCTGTCTCAGGACCCAGAACTCACTCAAAGCTCTGCACAGCAACCCTCCTATCATGACAAAATGCAGGAATGTGACAGGTTATTCATCTTATTGGATATTAACTTATTGGACTGCAGCTTCAAGCAGAGAGAGCAATAAGGTAACTTGCCCATAATTCAGTGTCTCACAAAAGACTAACATCCCAGAATACTTGAGAATGGACAGAGCAATGAACAACTACATTGCATCAGGTGGGTGGCTGCATGGGAGTATGGATTAGAAAGGTGCTGGGCTAAAGCAAAGATGGATCCAATGTGCAAATGCCATCAGACAGTAGTAGTCAAACTCAGATGCTTGTCCCTACCTGATGGTGTTGGGTCTGGAAGTTGCTGGTCTTCTCCTGTTCCTCTTTTTCATTTGGGTTGAAGTCAAGCAAATATTTTTGGACTACACGAAAGTCAATGTACATGGCCTGGTTCAGCTTGTCCAAATGCTCCTGTACAAGATTCTTCTCAGTCACTATCCGGTTCTGCAGGTTGCTGAAAACAACATCTGCATAGTAAGATCCTGCAGCCTCCTACTTCCTCCCATTACTACCTTCAAGTGCCATTAACTCCACCAGGACCCAGGTTCCCATGAAGATCTAACACAATATACCTCCTACATCCATCACAACTACACAAACAGCAAACAGCCAATTCAGGGAAGAAAAAAAAATTATTGCTGCAGCCAAAATAACAATAAGGCCCACGTCTCTCAAACAAGGAAGAGGGATCTCCATCTATCCATGACAGCCCAATGCATTTGGGCAACATCAATTTGTAGGGGGCAAATACCATTAACATAGGGCAGTAGAACCAAGGAGAGGGCATACTATCTGTTTTCCATCCCACTCAGATCCACTGTTCAATGGAGAGGCTTCTGAGGATGCCTGACCAATGCTGGGAGGTGTGACAGTCTCTTTCAGACTTATGAAGAAGTAGTCCGAAAGGCCCAAGGCACACTCATGGCTAAAAAGCAGAAGGGAGAGACACAGACCTTCAGACTCTCTAGTCCAGAGTCAAAGTAATGCAGAAATGGCCATTCCACAAATGCAGGTGTCCTTGACCAGTACTTACCTATAGAAGTTAATCTCTTTCTTGAGCTGCTGTTGGGTTTCATGGGCCTTTAAAGTGTCCATCTCTAAGTTGTGCAGAAAAGACATGACCTTCTCTTTGTACTTCAGTACTTCATGCTGTGGATTTAGCCTGGGGAAGGACCTGGCCCAGGAAGATTGGATTCCATGAACATGGGCTTTCAGGAACACATGAACTCAGCCTGGATTCTGTACTACCCCAGCCTGGGAAGGCTACATTCTTGATTCTATGTACTGGCACATGCTTCACCTTTGGAAACTTTTTATCCTGGCCCCAGCACAGCAAATGTTAGGATTTAAGATGGAGGGTGCCCTATGTTCACTCTGTAGGGTTGGAGGGCAGTGTAGACAGGTATGTTCTCAAGAGCCTAGGCCACAAGTATTTGTCCAGTCTATTTTCATAAAAGGGATTCTACATCTTGGATAATTACAGTGTAGAGAAGGGACATTATACATAATTCTGGAGATGAGGCCAGACATCTCCACAGCTTTATAATCTGCCCAAGGAATACAAATGTATGGACAATTGTGATGACCTAGGCAAAGAGCAGTGCAATGTATAGTGGGGCCTCCCAGACCTCAGCACTCACATCACCCTGAAACTCTTGTACAGGTAAATCCCCAGGCAAATCACAGAACCCTAGATTCCAAAGTGTGGAGGGAAATGGAAACATACAAAATGTATGCAGGTGTATGTGCATGTGCACACACATACCTGGACTCACAAAATTGGACAAACCCACAAGAATGAGAAAAGGGAACAGAGTCAGAGGATGAGAAAGAGGAACAGAGATAGCAAAAGAGAGAGCACAATGAGATGCAGAAGAAATGCATGCAACATTGCTGTCTCAGAGTATAAGGCACGCAGACATAAAGGAACAGTCCTGAGGCTCAGGCCTTCTACTCAAGCACTGAGATGAACAATGTGGGACCAGGCCCCTCCAGCTGCTGCCAGGAGCATCCAGCACTCAGTCACCTGACATCCAAGCACAAAGACTCACCATAAAGAGCACCTAGAAGCTCACAAAGCCACAGCTTGTTAAGGGCTTTCCAAATGCATGCTGGGAACTCACTCTCCACTACCTCCATCCCTGACTTCTTTCCTCAGACCACAATTCAACTTTTCATTGGAGGAAGCAGAAGAGTGCATTTCCCAACTCTCTCCTGACCAAGCTTCAGGTTCTGCCTTTCCTCTAAGAAGTATTTAGGGACATGAGGTAGGGCACAGGGATGTTCTGGAGGTACAGCTTCCTAGAACCCAACACCTTAAATGGATTAGAGTGACAGTACAGATTCCATACTGACACCACAGGGTTTGGAGCAATGCACACCTTTTTTTAATGGATGCCTCCTCCGTGAGAAGGATCAGTTGGTCTTTCTCTTCCTTTGCCTTCTGGGTAATGAGCTGCAGCCCTTCTGTCAGCCTCTCCTCCTCCCTCTTGGCCAGCTTCTTCATGAGGACACTTGCAGGGGATGATGTCCTTCTGCCAACCCCTGCAGGTAGAGGAAACCCAATGAACTTGCATAGTGAGAATGCATAGAGCATATACAGAACATCTGTTGGGAGCAGACTTTTAGCCGAAAGGGACTATCAACCTTGCAGCCACGTTAAACCATATTACCCTGATAGGAGACTTGTTTTTCAACAGCCTACAACAGCTGAGCACATTCTGGTAAACATCTAGTTTTGCTCACATATCTTGATTTGCTGTTTAGTGACCCCAGCTGCATGGTGCACATGGTAAAGCTTGTTCAGCAGTGTACCCCTGCTTGTGCTTATAAATACCCAGGATTTCTTGCAATAGGAGGAGACAAGAAGAGGGAGGCAAGAGACAGGAGACACTAAGAAGACAATGAGGAGACAATAAGAGGGAGGCAATAGAGGAGACAATGAGAAGGAGACAATAAGAGGAGATGATGAGAGGGAGGCAATATAGGAGACAAGAGACAGTAAATGAGACTTGGCCACACCCGCAGTCTTGTCTCCATCCTTCCCATCTCTTGCCCCTTCATCTCTACTCTCTCTCTCTTGACCAGAGCACTTAGCCCCGAGTGTTGGGCAGTGTGGGCCACAACATAGTGGCCCAGAGCTAGAAGTAGTATATGGTTACCAACAACTTCCCTGAGGCCAAAACACAAGGAAAACATGTCTGGAGCTGAAGAACACAACAAAGAATTTGGCTCAGGCTTGAGGTGCCACCTCAGTGAATTTCAGCTTTCCCATCATTCAACAGAGACCAGGAGATGTTAGCAGCCAGGTGTTTCCTCGGTCTCTATACACATGTTTATAATGACCAGAGTGATGGCTTCTTCAGGATTATTAACAACTGTACAAAGTTCAACTTGGCTTTAGAGACCCCAGTCCTGTGGTTTCACAAGGCGGATGGTAAATTCAGTATTCACAGGTCTTTGAGTGCATAGAGTGTTCAGATCTCCTACCCTGTTACTCTAGGTCCAGGACATGGGATTAAAATGTCATGCAGGGGAAGGACATGGTCAACACACTGATCAATTCTTCCTAAGGAAACACCAACCCCCTAGAAGGGGCAACAGGATCCAGTCTCTGTCTGGGTGTATCAAGTCTGACAGGTGTTTGGTTACAGTAGAGCAATGCTTACTGCCCAGGACCAGTGATTAAGAAAGCTAAGGTGACTACTTTCAGAAAGAGGAGGTCAGAGGAGTTCTGAGAACATAAGGTCATGGCCAGGAGCACAAATCTCTTTCTCGTGCTACTGTCACATTGCCACTGAAGCTATAAGAAGCCACGAGAGTGAAGTGCAGTGATATCCTGCCCTAAATTGGCATAGGTTAGACCCTCTGTGACTCTTGATGATATAACTCTGTCCCCATGAAACACCCATAATACCCAGTAAAAGTAAAGACTTGGAGTGCACAGAATAACAACTTTGGACTGGCCATCTCTTGCCTTAGGGATGGAGAAAGTAATGTTCTGAAATCATTCATGTTCAAGAACTGTGATAATAATGGAAATCCTTTTGTTTCCTAGAGACTCCAGTTCCTGTGCCCATTGCTGGAAAGGCCAGCTCAAGCCCAGCCCTGCCCAGATTCTCAACATCCACTGCCCAGGACTTACTACACATTCGCCAACTCCACCTCCTTCGTCCTTCATTACTCTCAGCTGAAAGGCCAGCCTCCTTCCTCTTTTCCCTCCTCTCTGTCTCCTCTCCTCTCCGAAAAAATCTCCTCACTCGAGAAAACATCTTTCTACAGTATCCTGCAGATATTGAGTGAGACACGTTGCTACACTTGTAGTTGCTACAACAATGGTGACATCACAGGGGATGCCAAGGACTCTCTAGGAGACAATAGAATGTCCAAGAAGGAACTGATGATGTCACGGGCTACAGCCTTCAGCTCCCTGCAAATGTTCTCCCTGTACTGACAGGAAGCTGAGGTACCCTTTCCTGGAAACTCCTGGGACATAGCCATTTAGCACCTCATCCTTACAACGGCAGGATTTGCTTAAGGCTTGATTGGAAACACCAAAGTAATTCCTATGTGTGCAACTGAGTGTTTCCTTTCCAAGCCTTGCCCAGATAGTCCTTGTCTCATTCCTACCTCCAGTTGTCCTTATTCTGCAATAGGAACCATTTAAGGCTGCTGAGAAATCATGCCAGGATGAATGTGGAGGGGGACAGTTGTCCTGCCTCATCATTTACAGTTGTTTGAAAGCACATCGAGGAAGAGCCTGCAGGGCAGGTTGCAATGTGGTTGTGTGATAACCATGTGCTTAGCATTCGAAAGTTGCCCCCCAGATGCCCTGGGAGAGACATGTGCATCCATCATGGTGCTGGCAATAGTGTGGAGATTTCTTGACACAGGAAAGTGAAATAGTTGAGCCACCAATAAAAAAGGCTCTGGGCTGAGTGTGGGGCGCTTCTCTCTGCACCAAGTACACCAAAGCAGGATTGCTTACAGGGCTCTTTGAGACACCCCTGAGATTGTGTCTGGAAAAAAAAAAGATAGTTTCCTTTCTAGATGTCAGTGGAGTAGGGAGGTAAGCTAAGTGTTTGCTTGTGTCTCTGAAACAGCAGTCTCTCATCCCAGCATCCGGCTCATGTGTCTTCCTTGGTAAAGTTGAATGGCTGGGATTTTTGTCTGTTAAAACAACATTTTGATGCTCCTTATTTCTGCCAAGACCCATGGACATAGCGATCATTCCTGCAGAGGAAAAACTGAGAAGTCAACAGATTTTGGCAAGTCACCTTGGAGGTTAACGTAGGGAAGCATCCTATTGGAAGGTGTGAGGACCTTGAATAGTGCTACTCTAGATGGCTTGAAAATCCTAAAAGAAAATGAAAAGCTGAACGACTGCACTGCAATTGGGTCAATATAGTTTATGGTTTTTATCATCTTCATATTTTGTACTTTATTCTTAATCGCCATAATCATTTTCTTTAAAATCCCAAAGAAAAAGTGGATTGGTAATATACAAGCCTTACAAGGAAAACAAGAGAAACTTATTTTTTAAATTAATTTTAAAAATTTATTTTTATTTATTATCTTATTATTTTTATTTTTAAAGATTTATTTATTTTTTAGCCTTTCTTTTTTAATTTTTAAAATTTTTTATTGGATACCTTATTTACATTTCAGATGTAATCCACTTTTTCCATTCCCCCCCACACACAAGACCCACCTATCCAATCCACCCTCTTATTGCTTCTAGGAGAATATGGCCCCAGGACCCACCCACTCCCTCCTCCCCACTCACGATTTCCCCCACACTAGGGCTTCCAGCCTTCACTGGGCCAAGAACTTCCTCACTGGTCTATGCCTGACAATGTCATCCTCCCCTACATATACAGCTGTGGACATGGGTCCCTCCCTATGTGCTCCAAGGCTGGTGATTTAGATCCTGGGAGCTCTGGTTTGTTGGTGTTGTTGCTCTCCCCATGGGGCTGCAAAGCCTTTCAGCTCCTTCAGTCTTCTCTCTCACTCCTCCTTGGGATCCTTAGGATCAGTTCAATGGTTAGCTGTGAGCATCTGCCTCTGTATATTTCAGGCTCTGCCAGGCCTCTAAGGAGACAGCTATATCACCCTCCTGTCAGCATGCACTTCCTGGCATCCACCTCAGAGTCTACCTTTGATGACTGCACAAGAGATGGATACCCAGGAGAAGCAGTCTCTGGACAGCCCCTTTTTTGAGTTTCTGCCCCATGCTTTGTCTCCATACTTGCTCCCATGAGTATTTTGTTACCCTTTCTAAAAAGGAACAAAGCACCCATACTTTGGTCTTTCTTGTTCATGAGCTTCATGTGTTCTGTGAATTGTATCTTGGATATTTCGAGCTCTTGAGCCAAAATCCACTTATCAGTGAGTGCCTACCATGTGTGTTCTTTTGTGATTGGGTTCCCTCACTCAGGATGATAGTTTCTAGTTCCAGCCGTTTACCTAAGAATTTCTCAAATTCATTGTTTTTCATAGCTTGGTAATATTCCATTGTGTAAATGTACCACATTTTCTGTGTCCATTCCTCTGTTGAAGGACACCTGGGTTCTTTGCAGCTCCTGCTTATTATAATTAAGGCTGCTATAAACATAGTGGAGCATGTGTCCTTGTTATATGTTGGAGCATCTTCTAGGTATAAGCCCAGGAGTGGTATAGCTTGGTCCTCAGGTAATGCTATGTCCAATTTTCTGAGGAACCACCAGACTGATTTCCAGAGTGGCTGTACCAACTTGCAAACACACCAACAATGGAGGAGTGTTCCTTTTTCTCCACATCCTCACCAGCATCTACTATCTCCTCAGTTTTTGATCTTGGCCATTCTCACTGGTGTGAGGTGGAATCTCAGGTTTGTGGTGATTTGCATTTCCCTGATGACTAAAGATATTGAACATTTCTTTAGGTGCTCTCAGATATTCAAGTTCCCTCAGTTGAGAATTCTTTGTTTAGCTCTGTACCCCATTTTTAATAGGGTTATGTGGTTGTCTGGAGTCCAATTTTCTGAGTTTTTTGTATATCTTGGATATTAGCCCTCTATCAGATGTAGGATTGGTAAAGATCGTTTAGCTCCTTTGTCAAAGATCAAGTGACCATAGGTGTGTGGGTTCATTTCTGGATCTTCAATTCTGTTCCATTGATCTTCCTGCCTGTCTCTGTACCGATCCCATGCAATTTTTTAAATCAGTATTGTTCTGTAGTACAGCTTGAGGACAGGGATGGGGATTCATCCTGTTTTTTTTTTTTTTTTTTGTTATCCAAATGAACTTGCGAATTGGTCTTTCTATCTCAATGATGAATTGATTTGAAATTTTGATGGGGATTGCATTTTATCTGTAGATTGCTTTCGGCAAGATGTCCATTTTTACTATATTAATCCTGCCAATCTTGCCAATCCAGGAGCATAGGAGATCTGTCCAACTTCTTAGATCTTCTTGGATTTCTTTCTTCAGAGACTTGAAGTTCTTGTCATACACATCTTTCACTTGCTTGACTAGATTCACACCAAGATATTCTATATTATTTGTGACTATTGTGAAGGATGTCATTTCCCTGAATTCTGTCTCATCCTGTTTATCTGTCAAGTAAAGGAAGGCTATAGATTTGGTTGAGTTGATTCATAACCAGACTCTTTGCTGAAGTTTTTTTTTTTAAATCTTGGTTAGAAATTCTCTACTGGAAGTTTTGAGGTCACTTAAGTATACTATCATATCATCTGCGAATAGTGATATTTTGACTTCTTCCTTTCCTATTTGTATACCTTTGACTTCCCTTTGTTGTCTAATTGCTCTGGCTTGAACTTCCAGTACTATATTGAGTAGGTAGAGAAAGAGTGGGCAGCCTTGTCTAGTGCCTGATTTTAGTGGGATTGCTTCAAGTTTCTGAACATTATTTTGATGTTGCCTACTGGCTTGCTGTATATTGCTTTTACTATGTTTAGGTATGGGCCTTCAATTCCTAATCTTTCTAAGACTTTTACCGTGAAGGGATGTTGAATTTTGTCAAATGCTTTCTCAGCATCTAGTGATATGATCGTGTGTTTTTTTCTTTGAGTTTGTTCAGACAGTGGATTACATTGGTTGATTTCCGTATGTTGAACCATCCCTGAATTCCTGGAATAAAGCCTACTTGATCATGGTGAATGATTGTTTGGATGTGTTCTTGCCTTTGGTTTGCAAGAATTTTATGGATTATTTTTGCATCGATATTCATAAGGGAGATTAGTCTAAAGTTTTCTTTCTTTATTGGGTCTTTGTGAGGCTTAGTTATGTGTGTGATCATGGCTTCATAAAACAACTTGAGTAGTGTTCCTTCTTTTTCTATTTTGTGGAATAGTTTGAAGAGAATTGGTATTAGGTGTTCCTTGAAGGTCTGATAGAATTCTGCACTAAAACCATTTATTTGGTGGGGAGACTTTTAATGGCTGCTACTATTTCTTTAGGGGTTATGGGAGCATTTAGATGGCTTATCTGCTCCTTGATTTAACTTTGTTACCGGGTATCTGTCTAAAAAGATGTCCTTTTTTTACCCAGATTTTCCAGTTTTGTGCAGTATAGGCTTTTGTAGTAGGATCTGATGATTGTTTTGAATTTCCTCAGTTTCTGTTGTTATGTCTACCTTTTCAGTTCTGATTTTTATTAATGTGGATACTGTCTCTGTGCCCTCTGGGGAGTCTGGTTAAGGGATTATGTATCTTTTGATTTTCTCAAAGAACCAGCTCCTAGTTTTGTTGATATTTTGAATAGGTTTTTTTTGTTGCTACTTGGTTGATTTCAGCCCTGAGTTTATTTCCTGCTGTCTACTCCTCTTGGGTGTATTTGCCTCTATTTGTTCTAGAGCTTTCAGTTGTGCTGTCAAGTTGTTAGTGTATGTGCTCTCCAGTTTCTTTTTGTAGGCACTTAGAGCTGTGAGTTTTCCTTTTAGAACTGCTTTCAAGGAGTCCCACAAGTTTTGGTATGATGTGTCCTCATTTTCATTAAATTCTAAAAAGTTGTTGATCTATCTCTCTCTCTCTCTCTTCTCTCTCTTCTCTTCTTCTCTCTTCTTTCTCTCTCTTCTTCTCTCTTCTTTCTTTCTTTCTTTCTTCTTTGACCAAGTCATCATTGAGTAGAACGTTCAGTTTTCACATGTATGTGAGCTTCCCATTGTTTTTGTCATTATTGAAGACCAGTCTTAGTCCATGGTGATCTGATAGGATGCAAGGGATCATTTCAATCATTTTTATTTTTTGAGGACTGTTTTGTGACCAATTATATGGTCTGTTTTGGAGAAGGTACCATCAGGTGCTAAGAAGAAGACATTTTTTTGTTTCTTTGTTTTAGCATGAAATGTTCTATAGATATCTGTTAAATCCATTTGGTTCATAACTTCTGTTAATGTCATTGTGTCTCTGTTTAGTTTCTGTTTCCATGATCTGTCCATTGTTAAGAGTGGGGTGTTGAAATTCCCCATTATTATTGTGTGAGGTGCAATGTGTGCTTTGTGCCTTAGTAAAGTTTCTTTTATGTATGTGGGTCCCTAGCATTTGGAGCATAGATGTTCAGAATTGCAAGTTCCTGTTGGAAGATTTTTCCTTTGATAAGTATGAAGTGTCCTTCCTTATATTTTTGATTAATTTTGTTTGAAAAATGATTTTATTTGATATTAGAATGGCTACTCCAGCTTGTTTCTTGGGACCATTTGCTTGGAAAATTGTTTTCCATCCTTTTACTCTGAGGTAGTGTCTGTCTTTGTCACTGAGGTGCGTTTCCTGTATGCAGCAAAATTCTGGGTCCTGTTTCTGTATCCAGTCTGATATTCTAAGTCTTTTTATTGGAGAACTGAGTCCATTGATGTTAAGAGATATTAAGGAAAATGATTGTCGCTTCCTGTTATTTATGTGACTAGAGGTGGAATTATGTTTGTGTAGCTATCTTCTTTTGGGGTGGCTGTAAGATTCCTTTCTTGCTTTTTCTAGGTTGTAGTTTCCCTCCTCGTGTTGGAGTTTTCCATCAATTGTCCTTTGAAGTGCTGGATTTGTGGCAAATATTGTGTAAATTTGGATTTGTCATATACGGAATATCTTGGTTTTTCCATCTATGGTATTTTAGGGTTTTGCTGAGTATAGTAGTCTGGGCTCCATTTGTGTTCTCTTAGGGTCTGTATGATATCTGTACAGGACCTTCTGGCTTTTAGAGTCTCTGTTGAGAAGTCTGGTGTAATTCTTATAGGTCTGCCTTTATATCTTACTTTACCCTTTTCCCTTATTGCTTTTAGTATTTTTTCTTTGTTTTGTGAATTTGATGTTTTGATTATTATGTGACAGGAGGAATTCCTTTTGTGGTCTAGTCTATTTGGGATTCTGGAGGCTTCTTGTATGTCTATGGACATCTCTTTCTTTAGTTTAGGCAAGTTTTCCTCTATAATTTTGTTGAAGATGTTTACTGGCCCTTTCACTCTCATCTATACCTATTATTCTTAGGTTTAGTCTTCTAATTGTGTCCTGAATTTCCTGGATGTTTTGGGTTAAGAGCTTTTTGCATTTTACATTTACTTTGACAGTTTTGTCAATGTTTATTTTTATGTTGTTTTCTGCACATGAAATTCTCTCTTCTCCCCTTGTTTTCTCTTGGTAATGCTTGTGTCTATGACTCCTGATTTCCTTCCTAGGTTTTCTATCTCCTGGGTACTCTCCCTTTGAGATTCCTTTATTGTTTCTACTTCCATTTTTAGATCCTGGATGGTTTTGTTTAATTCCTTCACCTGTTTGGTTTTGTTTTGTTGCAGTTCTTTAAGGGAATTTTGTGTTTCCTCTTTAAGGGCTTCTACCTGTTTAGCTGTGTTCTTCTGTACGTCTTTAAGACAGTTATTTAAGTCCTTCTTAAAGTCCTCTATCCTCATCATGAGAAGTGAATTTAATTCTGATTCCTGTTTTTCTGGTGTGATGGGGTGACCTGGGCTTGCTATGGTGGGAAAACTGAGTTCTGATGATGCCAAGTAACTTTGGTTTCTGTTGCTCATGTTCTTGTGCTTGCTTTTTACCATCCAGTTAACTCTATTACTACCTGCACTCACTGTCTCTGACTGGAGCCTGTCTTTCCAGTTACCTTGTTTGTGTCAGAACTCCTCAGAGTCCAGATATCCCTGTAATCCTGTGATCCTGAGTTCCTGAGTGGAAGAACTGCTAGGACTCAGGCCTCCCCTGGGATCCTTATTTATTTATTTATTTATTTACATTACAGATGCCATCCCTTTTCCCCATTTCCCCCCTCTAGAAAACTCCTATCCCATGCCCCCCTTTTCCTTTTTGCTTTTATACATTTTTTAAAAATGTTAATCAAACACTTTATAAGTCTGGTAATGTTCAATCAGAAGTGTAACCCAATAGCCACCTAGATATATCTACTATCTTTGACTGGTGGGGACATGTGAACATCTGCCTCCATGACGCCCTTCTTTGTCTCTCTTTCTCTCTCTCTCTCTCTCATTGCCTAGTTTCTCCTCTCCTTCATCTTCTCCTCTCCTTCCTCTATCTCTTCCTCTCGGTACTCCTTCCCTCTTAGCTCCTCCTACATATCACCCTTCCTGTTAAAATAAAACTTTTCTCTCAAAAATACAATTAGAGCGTAATTATTCCTAATTGTACCAGTGAGGTACAAGATAGTCCTAATACCCAGTCCATCATTTGGTTGACTAACCAGAACCTCTGTCATCTCTCCTAACTAAAACACTTAGTTCTGGACCTGGCTTTTTCCTTGGCTTTACAATGAATGTCAGCTGCAAACCATCCATGCAGATCTTTTTTCTCAAAGTAAATAGCCAGGATTGGCTATGAGACTATATAGGTCTTCAACCCCATAAGAAGTCAAGAATGACTGAATTAACTGAAATTATGGGAAGCACAAAGCATAGCTTCTAAAACTTAGCCAATTTATAGAGACCGATGAACACCTTGAAAACCCCTATACTACCGAACGTTGGAGCATCAAATGTTCAGCCTTTTGGCTCAGGATCACCTGACAGACCTTAGTGATGCAGGATTATTAAGGGATGATTGCTCTGTCTAGGCAAATATAATCAGTTGATGATTCTGCAAGTGTGTCCTTTTTTCTGGACAGTAATTTGTCTGAAGATGAAAAGAGGCAATTCTTGCCTAGTGGCTGTCAATGCACTACTGGAGTAACTCCAAGGATGCTCAATTCCTTCTTAGAATCCACGACAGGAAGCTATCAGGAGCAGACAAGTCTTTAATCAAAATGAACATTAATATAAAATATTTGTAACGTCAATTCTATATACTTCTGACGTTTTGCAAACCAGCTATCTATGTAAGGTAACCTGGACTGTTGTCTGTTGACTCCTCTCAGCTATTTCTAAATAAAGTATGGAAACCATGCTAACAATAAACTCAAAGCCATGAATTTGCTATAGTCCCTTAACTCATAGGCTACCCATCCCAAATCATTTTAAAAAGTTAAAGAAGGACTGGGTCTAAACCTTGTATTCCTAAATGTGTTATATAGGCACAATGCCCATGAGAGTATAAATATTCATCTCACTTTTATATCAATAAGAAGCTCATACCAATGAAAACCTTAAATTTGAAAACAAAGTAAATTTTGTACCATTTAAGAAATTATAACTTCCACTCAAATCTTTTCTCTTAAGGTCAATAGCTATATGTTTTCAACCCCATCAGAAATTCAGAATGACTGAGTTAACTATAATTGTGGGAAGCACAAATCGTAGTTTCTAAAAGTTAGCCAATTTATAGAGACCTCTGACCACCTGGACACTCGCTCTACTTCAAAACGTTGGAGCATCTGTTCTTCTGCCTTCTGGCCCAGGATCTTCTGACAGACCTTGGTGCTACAGAATTATTAAGGGCTGATTACTCTGTCTAGGCAGATATAATCAGTCGACTATTCTGCAAGTGTGTCCTTTTCTGGACAGTAATTTGTCTGTAGAAGGAAAGTGGCAATTCTTGCCTAGTGGCTGTCTCACCACAACTGGAGTAACTCCAGAAATGCTCAATCTCTTCTTAGAATCTAAGACAGACAGCTGTCCGGAGTAGACAGGTCTCTAATGAAAATGAACATTAATACTGAAATGTTTGTCATGTCAATTCTAAGGATTTCTGATGTTTTGATAACCAGCTATCCATGTAAGGTAATCTGGACTGTTGCCTGTTAACTCCACTCAGCTATTTCTAAATAAAACATAGAGAACACCCTTATAATAAACTCCAAGTCATGAATTTGCTATAGTCCCTTAACTCACAGGCTGACCATCTCAAATCAGTTAAAAAAAGTTAAAGAAGGACTGGGTCTAAGCTTTGTATTCCTAAATGTGTTATACTGGTACAGTGCCTATGAGAGTAACAATATTCGTCTCACTCTTATATCACTAAGAAGCTCATGCCAATGAAAACCTTAAAATTTGTAAACAAAGCAAATTGGTGCCATTTAAGAATTTATATCTTCATCTTGATATTAATTATACAGATTTCTACTAATAGGTTATGGCTATGCAATAAACCCTAGTTAATCCTCTCTATTCCGACAAAACCACTACTTTTCCCTAGAGAGACAGCCCAACATTTACCACCTTAGTCCCCAAGCCCAGGGAATAAGGGCGCTGACTCTTCATTAGCTTCTTCAAGCTGACTATGGGCGTTGAGATATTAGAAGAGGAGTGGGGGGAAGAGCAAATTGATAAGCCTCTGATGCTGTGTCTTCACTGCCTCCAGATGGAATTCCTGGACCTCAGAGGTTTGAGCAGGTCTGCCCAGCTTGCTTGTTGAGTAGATACACCAAGGCTGATCATTCTGCAATATACTATTCTCAAAACACATTTTAGTATCAAGATAGTTTTTTTTTTAAGAAGGCTGACATTTTATTAAGGATGTTGGGTCTAACCTCGTTTGGTTTTTTTTTCCCCCTCTTTTATTGGATATTATACTTACATTTCAAATTTTATCCCTTTATCGCATTCCTCCCACCTCCCAGGAACCCTTTATCCCATCCCCCCTCCTCCTGCTTCTATGAGGGTGTTTACCCACCTACCCCCCAATCCCCCTCCCCACCCTCAGATTACCCGCCCCACACTCAGTGCTCAGCCTTCTAGGTACCATTGACCTCATCTCCCACCTATGCCCAACAAGGCCATCCTCCCCTACATGTACAGCTGGAGTCATGTGGCTCTCCATATGTGCTCCTAGGTTGGTGGTTTAGACCCTGGGAAGCTCTGGCTGGTTGCTATTGTTGCTCTCCTCATGAGGCCACCAACCCTTTTGGCTCCTTCAGTTTACTCTCTAACTTCTCCATTGGGAACCTTTGATCAGATTCATGGTTAGCTGTGAGTATCTGCTTCTGGGTATGTCAGACTCTGGGGGACCTCTAAGGAGACAGCCTTATCAGGCTGCTGTCAGCTTTCCCTTCCTGACATCCATATCAGCGTCTATTTTTGGTGACTGCACATGGTATGAATACCCAGGTGGAATGGTCTCCATATAACCTCTCCTTCAGATTCTGTCCCACACTTTGTCTCCATATTTGCTCCCTTGAGTATTTAGTTACTCCTTCTAAGAAAGACCTAGGCATCCTCACTTGTTCTTTCTTCTTCATGAGCTTCATGTCTTCTGGTAGTTGAATCTTTGTTGTTTCAAAATTTGGGCTAATCTCCTCTTATCAGTGAATAAATACCATGTTTGTTCTTTTGTGATTGGGTTACCTCACTCAGGATGATATTTTCTAGTTCCATCCATTTACCTAAGAATTTCTCAAATTCATTATTTTTAATAGCTGAGTAATATTCCATTGTGTAAATGTACCACATTTTTTGTATCCATTCCTCTGTTGAAGGGCATCTGGGATCTTTCCAGCTTTTGGCTATTATAAATAAGGCTGCTATGAACATAGTGGAGCATATGTCTTTGTTATATGTTGGGGCATTTTCTGGGTAGATGCCCAGGAGTGGTATAGCTGGGTCCTCAGGTAGTGCTATGTCCAATTTTCTGAGGAACCGCCAGACTGACTTCCAGAGTGGTTGTACCAGTTTGCAACCCCACCAACAATGGAGGAGTGTTCCTCTTTCTTCACATCCTTGCCAGCATCTACTATCACCTGAATTTTTGATCTTAGCTATTCTGACTGGTGTCAGGTGGTATCTCAGTGTTGTTTTGATTTGCATTTCCCTGATGACTAAGGATGTTGACAATTTCTTAAGGTGCTTCTCGGCCATTTGTGTTTCCTCAGTTGAGAATTCTTTGTTTAGCTCTGTACCCCATTTTTGAATGGGGTTATTTTGTTGTTTGGTGTCTAATTTCTTGAGTTCTTTGTATGTATTCGATATTAGCCCTCTATGGGTTGTAGGACTGGTAATGATCTTTTCCCAATCTGTTGGTTGCCGTTTTGTCTTGTTGACAGTGTCCTTTGCCTTACAGAAGCTTTGCAATTTCATGAGGGCCCATTTGTCGATTCTTGATCTTAGAGCATAAGCCATTGGTGTTCTGTTCAGGAACTTTTCCCCTGTGCCTAGGTATTCGAGGGTCTTCCCCAACTTCTCTTCTATTAGTTTCAGTGTATCTGGCTTTATGTGAAAGTCCTTTATCTACTTGGAGTTGAGCTTTGTACAAGGGGATAAAAATGGATTAATTTGTATTCTTCTACATGTTGACCTCCAGTTGAGCCAGCACCACTTGTTGAAAATGCTGTCCTTTTTCCACTGGATGGATTTAGCTCCCTTGTCAAAGATCAAGTGACCATAGGTGTGCGGGTTCATTTCTGGGTCTTCAGTCCTATTCCATTGATCTTCCTGTCTGTCTCTGTACCAATACCATGCAGTTTTTTATCACTACTGCTCTGTAGTACAGTTTGAGGTCAGGGATGGTGATGCCCCCAGAAATTCTTTTATTGTTGAGAATAGTTCTCGCTCTCCTAGGTTTTTTCTTGTTCCAAATGAATTTGTAGATTGCTCTTTCTATCTCTATGAAGAATTGATTTGGAATTTTGATGGGTATTGCCTTGAATCTGTAGATTGCTTTGGCAGGATGGCCATTTTTACTAAGTTAACCCTGCCAATCCAGAAGCATGGGAGATCTTTCCATCTTCTGAGATCTTCTTCAATTTCTTTCTTCAGAGACTTGAAGTTTTTTTCATACAGATCTTTCACTTGCTTGGTTAGATTCACTCCAAGATATTTTATTTTATTTGTGGCTATTGTGAAGGGTGTCATTTCCCTAATTTCTTTCTCAGCCTGTTTATCCTTTGAATAGAGGAAGGCTACTGATTTGTTTGAGTTGATTTTATATCCAGCCACATTGCTAAAGTTGTTTATCAGATTTAGGAGTTTTCTGGTGGAGGTTTTAGGGTCACTTAAGTATACTATCATATCATCTGCAAATAGTGAAATTTTGACTTCTTCCTTTCCTCTCTGTATCCCTTTGACTTCCTTTTGTTGTCTAATTGCTCTAGCTAGGACTTCCAGTACTATTTTGAATAGGTAAGGTGAGAGTGGGCAGCCTTGTCTAGTCCCTGATCTTAGTGGGATTGCTTCAAGTTTCTCTCCATTTAGTTTACTGTTGGCTACTAGCTTGCTGTATATTGCTTTTACTATGTTTAGGTATGGGCCTTGAATTCCTGACCTTTCCAAGACTTTTAACATGAAGGGTTGTTGAATTTTGTCAAATGCTTTCTCAGCGTCTAGTGAGATGACCATGTGTTTTTTTTTCTTTAAGTTTATTTATGTAGTGGATTACATTGATGGATTTCCGAATATTGAACCATCCCTGCATTTCTGGGATAAAGCCTACTTGGTCTTGATGGATAATTGTTTTGATGTGTTGTTGGATTTGGTCTTCCAGAATTTTATTGAGTATTTTTGCATCAATATTCATAAGAGAGATTGGTCTGTAGTTCTCCTTCTTTGTTGGGTCTTTCTGTGGTTTAGGTATGAGTGTAATGGTAGCTTCATAGAACGAATTGGGTAGTGTTCCTTCTGTTTCTATTCGATGGAATAGCTTGAAGAGGATTGGTATTAGGTCTTCCTTGAAGGTCTGAAAGAATTCTGCACTGAAACCATCTGGGCCCGGATATTTTTTGGTGGGAAGATTTTTAATGACAGTTTCTATTTCTTTAGGAGTTATGTGACTGTTTAGATGGTTTATCTGCTCCTCCTTTAACTTTGGTACCTGGTATCTATCTAGAAAATTGTCCATTTCATCCAGATTTTCCAATTTTGTTGAGTATAGGCCTTTGTAGTAGGATCTGATGATTTTTTTAATTTCCTCTCTTTCTGTTGTTATGTCTCCCTTTTCAGTCCTGATTTTATTAATTTGAATACTATCTCTGCGTTCTTTGGTTAGTCTGGCTAATGGTTTGTCTATCTTGTTGATTTTCTCAAAGAACCAGCTCCTGGTTTTGTTGATATTTTGTATAGTTCTTTTTGTTTCACCTTGGTTGATTTTAGCCCTGAGTTTGATTATTTCCTGCCATCTACTCATCTTGGGTATACTAGCTTCTTTTTGTTCTAATGCTTTCAGGTTTGCTGTCAAGTTGCTGATGTGTGGTCTTCCTAATTTCTTTTTGTGAGAACTTTGAGCTATTATTTTTTCTCTTAGTACTGCTTTCAGTGAGTCCCACACGTTTTGATATGATGTGTCCTCATTTTCATTTAAATCTAAAAAGTCGTTAATTTCTTTCTTTATTTCTTCCTTGACCAAGTTATCATTGAGTAGAGCGTTATTCAGTTTCCAAGTGTATGTGGGCTTTCTGTTGTTTTTTTCCATGTCAAAGAGGAGTCTTATAGTCCATGGTGGTCTGATAAGGTACTAGGGATTATTTCAATCTTTTTGTATCTATTGAGGCCTGTTTTGTGACCAATTATATGGTCTATTTTCGAGAAGGTATCATGAGGTGCTGAGAAGAAGGTATATTCTTTTGTTTTAGGATGAAATGTTCTATAGATGTCAGTTAAGTCCAATTGGTTCATAACTTCTGTTAGTTTCATTGTGTCTCGGTTTAGTTTCTGTTTCCATGATCTGTCCATAGCTGAGAGTGGGGTGTTGAAATCTCCCACTATTATTGTGTAGGGTGCAATGTATGCTTTAAGCTTTAATAAAGTTTCTTTTATGTATGTGGGTGCCCTTGCATTTGGGGCATAGATGTTGAGAATTGCAAGTTCATCTTGGTACATTTTCCTTTTGATGAATATGAAGTGTCCTTCTTTATCTTTTTTGATTACTTTTAATTGAAAATGATTTTATTTGATATTAGAATTGCTACTCCAGCTTGTTTCTTGGGACCATTTGCTTGGAAGATTGTTTTCCAACCTTTTACTCTGAGGTAGTATCTGTCTTTTTCACAGAGGTGAGTTTCCTGAATGCAGCAAAATGTTGGGTCCTGCTTATGTATCCAGTCTGATAGTCTATGTCTTTTGATTGGAGAATTGAGTCCATTGATATTAAGAGATATTAAGAAGAAATGAATGTTGTTTCCTGTTATTTTTGTTATTGGCAGTGCAGATATGTTTGTGTAGCTACCTTCTTTTACGGCTTTTGGAAGATTACTTTCTTGCTTTTTCTAGGTTGTAGTTTCCCTCCTTGTGTTGGAGTTTTCCATCAATTATTCTTTGAAGTGCTGGATTTGTGTTGAGATACTGTATAAATTTGGATTTGTCATGGAATATTTTGGTTTCTCCATCAATAATGATTGACAGTTTTGCTGGGTATAGTAGTCTGGGCTGGCATTTGTGTTCTCTTAGGGTCTGTATGATAATGGTCCAGGATCTTCTGACTTTTATGGTCTCTGGTGAGAAGTCTGGTGTAATTCTTATAGGTCTGCCTTTATATGTTACTTTGCCTTTTTCCCTTACTGCTTTTAGTATTTTCTCTTTGTTTTGTACATTTGATGTTTTGATTATTATGTGGTGGGAGGTGTTTCTTTTTTGGTCTAGTCTATTTGGGGTTCTGTAGGCGTCTTGTATATTTAAGGACATCTCTTTCTTTAGGTTAGGGGAGTTTTCCTCTATAATTTTGTTGAAGATATTTACTGGCCCTTTAAGTTGGGAGTCTTCACCTTCATCTATACCTATTATCCTTAGGTTTGGTCTTCTCATTGTGTCCTGGATTTCCTGGATGTTTTGTGTTAGGAGCTTTTTACATTTTACATTTTTTTTTTGACCACTGTGTCTATGTTTTCCATGGTATCTTCTGTGCATGAGATTCTCTCTTTTATCTCTTGTATTCTGTTGGTGATGCTTGTGTCTATGACTCCTGATCTTTCTCCTAGGTTTTCTACCTCCAGGGTAGTCTCCTTTTGAGATTCCTTTATTGTTTCTACTTCAATTTTTAGATCCTGGACAGTTTTGTGTAATTCCTTCAGCTGTTTGGTTTTGTTTTCTTGCATTTCTTTAAGGGCTTCTAGATGTTTACCTGCGTTCTCCTCAAATTCTTTGAGAGTGTTGTTCATGTCTGTTTTAAAGTCCTCTATCATCATCATGAGAAGTGATGTTAATTCTGAGTCCTGTTTTTCTGGTGTGGTGTGGTGTTCAGGACTTGCTATGGTGGGGGAACTGGGTTCTGGTGATGCCAAGCAACTTTGGTTTTTGTTGTTTATGTTCTTATGCTTGCCTTTCGCCATTTGGGTAGCTGTAGTGCTACTCACACTCACTGGTTCTGACTGGAGTCTGCCTTTCCAGTTATCTTGTTTGTGTCAGAATTTCTAGGGGTCCGGATGACTCTATGATCCTGAGCTCCAGCTGCTCTGGGTTCAGTGACTCCTCTAGGATATTTCAGGACATGATGTCTCCACAGGAGTAGACCAGCTAGGTGTTTGCTGCTCTGAATGTAGTTGCTCCTCTATGATGCTTCAGGATATGGTGTCCCCTGTTCTGCAGCTCTGTGGGCTGTGTCCTCTCTAGGATGCCTGCAGCTCTGCAGTCCTTGACCTTTCTTGGGTACCTCTGCAGCTCTGCTGTCTGTGACCTCCCTAGGGTGCCTCCAGATTCAGTTTCCAGAAGAGAGCGGATCAGGTGGAAGACTACTCTAGCCACCACTGGTATCTGGGCCAGGGGAGGAGGGATCCTTAAATCCTGCTGCACTGAGTGCAGTGGTTCCTTCTCTGCTCTGAGTGCACGGGTTTCTCAAGGATGGCTCAGGATATGATGGCTTTTTAGGAGCAGACCAGCTAGGTGTCTGCCCCAGCCAAAAGGACCAAGTAAGTTGTTGAAGGGGGTGGTATTCTAGAGGTGTGGGATTTGGGTAGCTGATGGGTCCTGAGTTCCCCAGGCTCCCACTTATAGATCCGGGCCATAGAATAGTGGGAGACGGTTCTTACTCACTGCTCTGAGTGTAGTGGTTCCTCTAGAATGGATCAGGATATGGAGTCTTCCTGGGAACAGACCAGCTAGGCGTCTTCTCCAACCAAAAAAACCAAAAGAAAAAACCAACAAAACAATAACAACAACAACAACAAATAACAAGGATGGGGTGGAAGAAGGTGGTATTCTCTAGGGGCAGGGTGTGAGTGGCTGATGGTTCCTGAGCTTCCCTTTCTTCATTGATTTGATGTTTTTATTGGCCTGAGTTTATTGCTTTTATATTATATTATTATTATACATATAATTATATTATATATATTAATTATATTATATATTATTTTATATTATATATAGGTATGCATCTTGTATCCCCCCACTCTGCAGGATTTTTACAAGTAGATATGTAGGATTTTCAGCATCTAATAAAATGACAATGTAGTTTTTTTCGAGTGGGTTATTTTTCTGGATTGAATTATGGATGTTCCTATATTGAACCATCCCTGTATCCCTACGATGAATCAACTTGGTCATCTTCAATGCTGTCTTTCATGTGTTCTTGGATTCTGTGAGTGTTTTTCCTTCAATGTTCATGGTGGAAGTTTCTCTCTAATTCCCATTTCATGTTGTATCTTTGTGTGATATAGTTACCAGTTGGATTGTGGCCTTTAGAAAAGGAGTTTGGCAATATTCCTTTTATTTATATTCAGTGGAATAGTTGGAGGACTATTGGTCTTAGGTCTTCATTAAAAGTCTGGTCCAATTCTGCCCTAAACCTAAGTGGTCCTGGCCTTTTATTTGGGGGAGGGGGATATGGAAGACTTTTGATGACTGTTTCTATTTTCTTAGGGTTTACAGGATCATTTAGTTATGTTACCAGATCTGGATTTAACTTTAGTAATTGGTATCTATTTAGAATATTACCCATTTCCTGTAGATCTTCCATTTTTTTGGAGCACAGGCTTCTGAAGTTACACCTAATTATTTTTTTAATTTGTTCTGTGTCTGTTGTTATGTCCCTTTTTTATTTCTGATTCTGTAAATTTGGGTAGTGTTTCTCTGGCTTTTATTTCGTGTCAGTAAGGGCTTGTATATCTTGTTGATTTTCACAAAGAACCACCTCTTGGTTTCCATAACTGTTTATATTATTCTCTTTGTTTATTAATTGATTGATTTGATCTTTGATTTCTTTCCTGCCATCAAATCCTACCACCCTCTCGTTGGAATGAGGTTTTGCCTCGCCTATGGAACTGCAGCATGTAATGAATGAAGCTCTTGCTGTTCTCTGTGGTGGGTGATGGAAAAGACAGCCACATTGAAAAACTTCCATAGTCTGCTTGCAGGGTGAATTGAAGAAGCCCACTATGTCAGTGTTACCTGCAAGATGCCATAATATATTAGCAGAGGTCTCTACACACCTCAACATTAGTTGGTCTTCTGAGTCATATTCAAAATGGTTATAATGGGTTCATGAATGCAAACAGATACACACCCATACACACACCAAAAACACACACCCAAACACAAAGATCAGAGGAAGTCTGTGGGAGATATGTTTTTTTCCATGTTATTTTCAAGGAAGGAACTCATGTCGCTAAGTTTGGCACCATGGATGGATACAAGTTGATCCATCTGATCAGCTGATCATCTCAAACAAAGGTATTTCATGAGCTCTTTATCTGCATTGATGATCTCTGTGATGTGTATGTGTGTGTCTGTGTGTATGCGGGGGTGGGGGTGCATTCCTGACATTGTGCACATTCTTTGCACACTTTGAATTATGTGTGCATTAATAAAAATACACCAAAATTGGAATCCATGGAGGATGCTGGGTTTGTGGGGTAGCCAAGTGGTTAGAGTGACTTGAAAGAACCTATGATGATTCTCCTTTTGTTGTAGGTTACACCTCAAATACAATTGGGTTCTTTATTTTATTGTTTTTCCGCTGTAGCCCCCCAGACTAGGGGTCAACCTACTACGTTTTGTAAGCTAGGCAAATACTCCACCTCTAAATCACATTCCAGGTCTGGAACCCAAATCATCTTCTATAACAATTACAGGGTAGGCTGGATGAAGATACTCAGCTGACACTGTTGCCATCTCAAGACTGCCTCATGAGAATGGTTCACCGAATGCTTTGAAGATTGGGAATGTTTAGCTAGATGGGAGAGAAAATAACAAACCTCAGTCTACATTGTACCTTAATGACAGATTAGTCTTCTAAAGGCTGACATTAGCTATTGACTCATGTCATGTGTGCCAGTAGAAAACTCCAGGTTAATATATGCATCTGGTAGGATTTACCAATCACACCACTCACTGTTGTGAGGACCCAGATGTGAGTACCAAGTCCCCTCAAGGTACTAGGATATTCAAGGTGACCCCCACAAATACAACTGTAACAAGTGAGTGGTATAAATCTCGTCTCATCTATCCTCTAGCATGCTACAGATGAAGGCTTTGATGTCAGGATCAGCTCATAAGAAGCTGAAGACCTATGGGAGAGAGGAACCAAAGCTGCGTCCCTCTGGCTGCTGAGCTTTTACATGTTCTGCTTTGCCAGTGACTATCTGTGGATTACTTCCTCAACACTTTAACCCTCTGACAGATCTCCAGTCTCCATCAGTCACTTCCATTCCATATATCGCATAAGAGTCACCTGGAAGAAGCCAATCCTCAATGGACTCCCAGATCTGTCTGCTATGACAAAAGAGCAGCTTCAACTGTCCCTACAAGGCTCCACCCTTGAACATGTTGATCTCCATCAGAAACACGTGGTCACAGCTGCACACTCCATTCACTGTGGCTGCTCTTGAGCTTCCTCCCAAAATTGCTTAGAATGAGACACATTTCTTGTTATCAAGCTGGATTCATTGTCCCTGCACTTCTTACATGAGGAAACACTCAGTTCTGAAGTTTAAGAGTATGCCTAATCTACATCCTCTCCCTACATTAGAGGTGAGAGATCTGCTCTAAAAGTGAAAACAAGAGATGCTGGAGCATGATCCTGAACACACAAAGAGCAGTGGGCACACCAGACACCTGCATCGATGCCTGCCAGCCTCAACAGTGACCATGAGCAGCTCAAGCAGTTGTACCTACACATCTACCTACATGTCTCCATTGATTGGATGTGATCCAGTCCACCTAACACACCACATGCCCTAGAAGGAAAGGACCCAACTGCAGGAGGTGTGGGGATGACTCACAGCTTAGAGCATCTGCTGTTCTCTCAGAAGACTCATATGGGGCCTAACAATCATCTACAACATGACTGTTATACCTTCTTCTGGCCTCTGAGGGAACTAGACTCAGGAGGGACTGCAGACATGCAGTAGGAAAAAGAACCATTCACATAGATAATAAAAGTAAATCTGAACAATATTAACAAAAGACAGCAAAAGTATGTTCAAGAACAATAGCATCTGTCAAAAGTTATTTCAGAGCATGACGTGGAAGGTCATTTTATCTGTTGTGTGGTCACCACTGATGATGTTTGCAAGAAAACTGAGGTATATACTTCTGGGACTCCTGATTGATTGTATCCTCCTTTGTGAATGTTGTTATTTCCTCAGCAGCTGTAGAGCAATGCCAGTACATTACATAATATCTGCTTCACCGGGTCAGTAGAGAATGTCTGCCATAGAGAGCTATAATTTAGGAGTAGGAAAAGACATCATAAAGTTTGTATCCATGGTGGTGGAAGCTACATTATCCACTAAAAAGACATCATCACCTTGTGTACCCTTGGTGGCTTGAATTTTCTATATAGGCAAGTCTGCCTGGAACTTACAGAGCTCCAACTCTGCCTGTGTGTTCTAGGTCTACAGGAGTTGACAGAACACATGAATAAGGAAGATGGTCTTAAGAGTCAAGAGTTGTAAATCAATTTTTATTCATAAATAAATGACACTTTAAAAAACATGCTTAAAAAAGAACAGTTAATATAAATTAAAAGCAAATACCAAAAATGAAAAATAATAACAAGAACACATAACTTCCCTATGCCATAATAAAAATGCAAAGAATAAAAAACAAAACTTGAAGTAAACCCTAAAGAAAACATGGTTGAGCAGCCTTCTCTCACTGCACACTTAGCAGCACAGACTACAGCTGTTTCTCCTCTTGGACAGTTGGTGGCAACAGTCACCTCAGTTCTCTCTCAACTGGTCTTGAAAGGACAGGAAAGGGAATCAGAGTCCAAATCAGCCAGGCTGGCTCACTGGCTGAGACTCAGGGCTTACTCACACTGATGAAGGAACTATGTGGAAGAAGATTTCTCCAAGAAATTCTCTGTCTGTTGAGGATGGAGCTTAGCAGCTTTTTAAAAATAGTTATTTTTTAACAAACAAAATTAATTTTCAAATAAGCTGACACTATCTGGAAATGCCTGTGTTTCCTGCAAGCCCCCCATGTGTCCAGCACTTCATCTTCCCAGGACCTGAGCCTGACTCAGAGTCAGTTGTGTGCAAGAGGGAGCCTCTCTGAGAACCTTTACAGAATGTCCAGCAGGAAAGGAAAGGCAGCTGACTCTTGCTTAAAATATGATGCACAGGGCCCGGCCAGCATGCATCTCCTGCTGTCTCCTTTCGGTCTTTGCTGGGCTAGGGCTTTGCCTCCTCCTTGGCTGCTCTCACCTCCAAGATATCATCATGGGGGAAGGGGGTGTGTGCCCTCCTTCCTCTCAGGCTCCTCCTCCTCCTGTAGCTGCTGCTCAGACTTAGCTCCCTGCATCTGGAGCAGCCGGATCTGCACTCGAAGCCCAATGATGGCCTCCCGTTCCTCGTGAACTGCTTGGTTCAAGTGATCGTTCTTGATTTCTAACTCTTCATTCTCCCTCTGTAGGTCTTCCAGAATGATCTGTAGCTCCTCCTCATCCTTGTTGTCGCTCTCGCTGTCAGAGGAGTATTCCTCCTTCTCACTTTGTCCCTGCTGCTGGTGGCTCTGGATCTCTGAAATCTCAGCTCGGAGGTGGTTGATCTTTTCTTTCTCCGAGGCAATCTGATTACATAGAGACTGATTCATGGCCAGGAGCTCCTCCTGCTCAGTCAGGACCTCATTCTCCTGCTCAATCAGGATCTCAAGCTCCTGCTGCTCAGTCAGGACCTCATTCTCCTGCTCAGTCAGGATCTCATTCTCCTGCTGCTCAGTCAGGATCTCATTCTCCTGCTCAGTCAGGAGCTCCTCCTGCTCAGTCAGGATTTCATTCTCCTGCTCAGTCAGGTTCTCAAGCTCCTGCTCAGTCAGGATCTCATTCCCCTGGGAAGGTGGCAACTCGTCCTGCAGGGGGCGCTCTTTCTGGGATGTGGCCAATTTCAGCCCTCTTGCAGTTTCTGAGACCTGGGAGAGGAAGGCAGGTATTAAGACTCAGGCTTGGTGGGCACCTGCATGTCAGCTCTCAGGCTGCTGCACCACAAGACAGTCAACATTGATCTTTTAACTGAAACCATTGCTGCTAAATCTGCAGGCAGGGCAAAATATCCAGCAACACTCACAAAAACATGGGCTAAGAAGCTGCCTCTCAGACTTCTATCAGTGCAAACCAAGAACAGGGCAGTGGAAAAGACCTCATTGGGTTAAAGGAAGAAAGGAGAAGGCCACATGCCACCCATGTAAAGAACAATGAGAACCACTCATTTGACATTTGCACTGGGCTATAATCCCTCCAAGGTGCTTGGACCTGGGATATCACATGAACCTCTGCATGACCCTGTCTCAGGACCCAGAACTCACTCAAAGATCTGCACAGCAACCCTCCTATCATGACAAAATGCAGGAATGTGACAAGTTATTTATCTTATTGGATAATAACTTATTGGACTGCAGCTTCAAGCAGAGAGAGCAATAAGGTAACTTGCCCATAATTCAGTGTCTCACAAAAGACTAACATCCCAGAATAACTTGAGAATGGACAGAGCAATGAACAACTACATTGCATCAGGTGGGTGGCTGCATGGGAGTATGGATTAGAAAGGTGCTGGGCTAAAGCAAAGATGGATCCAATGTGCAAATGTCATCAGACAGTAGTAGTCAAACTCAGATGCTTGTCCCTACCTGATGGTGTTGGGTCTGGAGGTTGCTGTTCTTCTCCTGTTCCTCTTTATCATTTGGGTTGAAGTCAAGCAAATATTTTTGGAGTACACGAAAGTCAATGTACACGGCCTGGTTCAGTGTGTCCAAATGCTGCTGTACAAGATTCTTCTCAGTCACTATCCTGTTCTGCAGGTTGCTGGAAACAACATCTGCATAGTAAGGTCCTGCAGCCTTGTACTTCCTCCCATTACTACCTTCAAGTGCCATTAACTCCACCAGGACCCAGGTTCCAATGAAGATCTAACACAATATACCTCCTACATCCATCACAGCTACACAAACAGCAAACAGCCAATTCAGGGAAGAAAAAAATGATTGCTGCAGCCCAAATAACAATAAGGCCCATGTCTCTCAAACAAGGAAGAGGGATCTCCATCTATCCATGACAGCCCAATGCATTTAGGCAACATCAATTTGTAGCTGGGAAATACCATCAACATAGGGGAGTAGAACCAAGGAGAGGGCATACTATCTGTTTTCCATCCCACTCAGCTCTGTAACACCCTGCCTTAGGCCCAGAGGCAGAAGACTGCATAATAAACCTCTCAAGATCTGAACCACTGTTCTATGGAGAGGCTCCTGAGGATGCCTGACCAATGATGGCAGGTGTGACAGTTTCTTTCAGACTTATGAAGATGTAGTCCGAAAGGCCCAAGGCACACTCATGGCTAAAAAGCAGAAGGGAGAGACACAGACCTTCAGACTCTCTAGTCCAGAGTCAAAGGAATGCAGAAATGGCCATTCCACAAATGCAGGTCTCCCTGACCAGTACTTACCTATAGAAGTTAATCTCTTTCTTGAGCTGCTGTTGGGTTTCATGGGCCTTCAAAGTGTCCATCTCTAAGTTGTGCAGAAAAGACATGACCTTCTCTTTGTACTTCAGTACTTCATGCTGTGGATTTAGCCTGGGGAAGGACCTGGCCCAGGAAGATTGGATTCCATGAACATGGGCTTTCAGGAACACATGAACTCAGCCTGGATTCTGTACTACCCCAGCCTGGGAAGGCTACATTCTTGATTCTATGTACTGGCACATGCTTCACCTTTGGAAACTTTTTATCCTGGCCCCAGCACAGCAAATGTTAGGATTTAAGATGGAGGGTGCCCTATGTTCACTCTGTAGGGTTGGAGGGCAGTGTAGACAGGTATGTTCTCAAGAGCCTAGGCCACAAGTATTTGTCCAGTCTATTTTCATAAAAGGGATTCTACATCTTGGATAATTACAGTGTAGAGAAGGGACATTATACATAATTCTGGAGATGAGGCCAGACATCTCCACAGCTTTATAATCTGCCCAAGGAATACAAATGTATGGACAATTGTGATGACCTAGGCAAAGAGCAGTGCAATGTATAGTGGGGCCTCCCAGACCTCAGCACTCACATCACCCTGAAACTCTTGTACAGGTAAACTCCTAGGCCAAATCACAGAACCCTAGATTCCAAAGTGTGGAGGGAAATGGAAACGTACAAAAAGCATGCAGGTGTATGTGCATGTGCACACACATACCTGGACTCATAAAATTCGAAAAACCAACAAGAATGAGAAAAGGGAACAGAGTCAGAGGATGAGAAAGAGGAACAGAGATAGCAAAAGAGAGAGCACAATGAGATGCAGAAGAAATGCATGCAACATTGCTGTCTCAGAGTATAAGGCACACAGACATAAAGGAACAGTCCTGAGGCTCAGGCCTTCTACTCAAGCACTGAGATGAACAATGTGGGACCAGGCCCCTCCAGCTGCTGCCAGGAGCATCCAGCACTCAGTCACCTGACATCCAAGCACAAAGACTCACCATAAAGAGCACCTAGAAGCTCACAAAGCCACAGCTTGTTAAGGGCTTTTCAAATGCATGCTGGGAACTCACTCTCCACTACCTCCATCCCTGACTTCTTTCCTCAGACCACAATTCAACTTTTCATTGGAGGAAGAAGAAGAGTGCATTTCTCAACTCTCTCCTGACCAAGCTTCAGGTTCTGCCTTTCCTCTAAGAAGTATTTAGGGACATGAGGTAGGGCACAGGGATGTTCTGGAGATACAGCTTTCTAGAATCTACCACCTTAAATGGATGAGAGTGACAGTACAGATTCCATACTGACACCACAGGTTTTGGAGCAATGCACACCTTTTTTTAATGGATGCCTCCTCCGTGAGAAGGATCAGTTGGTCTCTCTCTTCCTTTCTCTTCTGGGTAATGAGCTGCAGCCCTTCTGTCAGCCTCTCCTCCTCCCTCTTGGCCAGCTTCTTCATGAGAACACTTGCAGGGGATGATGTCCTTCTGCCAACCCCTGCAGGTAGAGGAAACCCAATGAACTTGCATAGTGAGAATGCATAGAGCATATACAGACCACCTGTTGGGAGCAGACTTTTAGCAGAAAGGGACTATCAACCTTGCAGCCACCTCGAACCATATTACCCTGATAGGAGACTTGTTTTTCAACAGCCTACAACAGCTGAGCACATTCTGGTAAACATCTAGTTTTGCCCACATATCTTGATTTGCTGTTTAGTGACCCCAGCTGCATGGTGCACATGGTAAAGCTTGTTTAGCAGTGTACCCCGGCTTGTGCTTATAAATACCCAGGATTTCTTGCAATAGGAGGAGACAAGAAGAGGGAGGCAAGAGACAGGAGACACTAAGAAGACAATGAGGAGACAATAAGAGGGAGGCAATAGAGGAGACAATGAGAAGGAGAAAATAAGAGGAGATGATGAGAGGGAGGCAATATAGGAGACAAGAGACAGTAAATGAGACTTGGCCACACCCGCAGTCTTGTCTCCATCCTTCCCATCTCTTGCCCCTTCATCTCTACTCTCTCTCTCTTGACCAGAGCACTTAGCCCCGAGTGTTGGGCAGTGTGGGCCACAACATAGTGGCCCAGAGCTAGAAGTAGTATATGGTTACCAACAACTTCCCTGAGGCCAAAACACAAGGAAAACATGTCTGGAGCTGAAGAACACAACAAAGAATTTGGCTCAGGCTTGAGGTGCCACCTCAGTGAATTTCAGCTCTCCCATCACTCAACAGAGACCAGGAGATGTGAGCAGCCAGGTGTTTCCTCGGTCTCTATACACGTTTATAATGACCGGAGAGATGGCTTCATCAGGATTATTATCAACTGTACATAGTTCAACTTGGCTTTAGAGACCCCAGTCCTGTGGTTTCACAAGGCAGATGGTAAATTCAGTATCCACAGGTCCTTGAGTGCATAGAGTGTTCAGATCTCCTACCCTGTTACTCTAGGTCCAGGACATGGGATTAAAATGTCATACAGGGGAAGGACATGATCAACACACTGATTAATTCTTCCTATGGAAACACCAACCCCCTAGAAGGGGCAACAGGATCCAGTCTCTGTCTGGGTCTATCAAGTCTGACAGGTGTTTGGTTACAGTAGAGCAATGCTTACTGCCCAGGACCAGTGATTAAGAAAGCTAAGGTGACTACTTTCAGAAAGAGGAGGTCAGAGGAGTTCTGAGAACATAAGGTTATGGCCAGGAGCACAAATCTCTCTCTGGTGCTACTGTCACATTGCCACTGAAGCTATAAGAAGCCACGAGAGTGAAGTGCAGTGATATCCTGCCCTAAATTGGCATAGGTTAGACCCTCTGTGACTCCTGATGATATAACTCTGTCCCCATGAAACACCCATAATACCCAGTAAAAGTAAAGACTTGGAGTGCACAGAATAACAGCTTTGGACTGGCCATCTCTTGCCTTAGGGATGGAGAAAGTAATGTTCTGAAATCATTCATGTTCAAGAACTGTGATAATCATGGAAATCCTTTTGCTTCCTAGAGACTCCAGTTCCTGTGCCCCATTGCTCAAAAGGCCAGCTCAAGACCAGCCCTGCCCAGATTCTCAACATCCACTGCCCAGGACTTACTACACATTCGCCAAGACCACCTCCTTCGTCCTTCATTACTCTCAGCTGAGAGGCCAGCCTCCTCCTTCTTTTCCCTCCTCTCTGTCATGTCCACCTCTCCTCTCCGAAAAAATCTCCTCACTCGAGAAAACATGTTTCTACAGTATACTGCAGATAATGAATGAGACCTGTTGCTGCACTTGTAGTAGCTACAACAATGGTGACATCACAGGGAATGACAAGGACTCTCTAGGAGACAATAGAATGTCCAAGAAGGAACTGATGATGTCATGGGGTACAGCCTTTGGCTCCCTGCTAATGTTCTCCCTGTACTGACAGGAAGCTGAGGTACCCTTTCCTGGAGACTCTCCTGGGACATAGCCATCAAGCACCTCATTCTTACAACTCCAGGATTTGCTCAAGGCTTGATTGGAAACACCAAAGTAATTCCTATGTGTGCAACTGAGTGTTTCCTTTCCAAGCCTTGCCCAGATAGTCCTTGTCTCATTCCTACCTCCAGTTGTCCTTATTCTGCAATAGGAACCACTAAAGACTGCTGAGAAATCATGCCAGGATGAATGTGGAGGGGGACAGATGTCCTGCCTCATCATTTACAGTTGTTTGAAAGCACATCTAGGAAGAGCCTGCAGGGCAGGTTGCAATGTGGTTGTGTGATAGCCATGTGCTTAGCATTTGAAAGTTGCCCCCCAGATGCCCTGGGAGACATATTTGCATCCATCATGGTGCTGGCAACAGTGTGGAGATTTCTTGACACAGGAAAGTGAAATAGTTGAGCCACCAATAAAAAAGGCTCTGGGCTGAGTGTGGGGTGCTCCTATCTGCACCAAGAACACCAAAGAAGGATTGCTTACAGGGCTCCGTGAGACACACCTTTTGAGTTTCTGCCCCATGCTTTGTCTCCATATTTGCCCCCATGAGTATTTTGTTACAATTTGTAAGAAGGACTGAAGCACTCACATTTTGGTCTTCGTTGTTCATGAGCATCATGTGGTCTGTGAATTGTATCTAGGATATTACGAGCTTTTGAGCCAAAATCCACTTATCAGTGAGTGCATACCATGTGTGTTCTTTTGTGATTGGGTTCCCTCACTCATCATGATAGTTTCTAGTTCCATCCATTTACCCAAGAATTTTTCAAATTCATATTTTTATTGCTTGGTAATATTCCATGTGTAAATGTACCACATTTTCTGTGTCCATTCCTCTGTTGAAGGACACCTGGGTTCTTTGCAGCTCCTGCCTATTATAAATAAGGCTGCTATAAACATAGTGGAGCATGTGTCCTTGTTATATATTGGAGCATCTTCTGGGTATAAGCTCAGGAGTGTTATAGCTTAGTCCTTAGGTAATGCTATGTCCAATTTTCTGAGGAACCACCAGACTGATTTCCAGAGTGGCTATACCAACTTGCAATCCCACCAACAATGGAGGAGTGTTCCTTTTTCTCCACATACTCACCAGCATCTACTATCACCTGAGTTTTGATCTTGGCCATTCTCACTGGTGTGAGTTGGAATCTCAGGGTTGTTTGATTTGCATTTCCTTGATGACTAAGGATATTGAACATTTCTTAGGTGTTTCTCAGATATCGAGTTCCCTCACTTGAGAATTCTTTTGTTTAGTCTGTATCCCCTTTTACTTAGGGTGATTTGGTTGTCTGGGTCTAATTTCATGAGTTCTTTGATATATATTGGAATAAAACCTCTATCAGATGTAGGATTGGTAAAGATCTTTTCCCATCTGTTGGTTGCCACTTTGTTGCTATTGGACAGTGACCTTTGCCTTACAGAAGCTTTGAAATTTTATGAGGTCCCATTTGTCAAGTCTTGACCTAGAGCATAAGCCATGGTGTTCTGTTCAGGAACTTTCCCCTGTGCCTAGGTATTCAAGGGTCTTCCCACTTTCTCTTCTATTAGTTTCAGTGTATCTGTGTTTTATGTGAAAGGTCCTTTATCCACTTGGACTTGAACTTGTACAAGGAGATAAAAATGGATCCATTTGCATTATTCTACATAGCTTGTACCTCCGTTGAAACAAGCACCATTTGTGAAAATGCTGTTTCTTTTCCCACTGGACAGTTTTAGCTCTTGTCAAAGATCAAGTGACCATGGTGTGTGGGTTCATTTCTGGATCTTCAATTCTGTTCCATTGATTCTTCCTGCCTGTCTCTGTACCAATGCCATGTAATTTTAAAATCAGTATTGCTTGTAGTACAGCTTGAGGACAGGGATGGGGATTCTCCAGAAGTCTTTTATTTTGAGAATCGTTCTCCCCTCCGGTTTTTATCTGTTATCCAAATGAACTTGCAAATTGCTCTTTGTATCTCAATGATGGATTGATTTGAAATTTTGATAGGGGATTGCTTTAATCTGTAGATTGCTTTTGGCAAGATGGCCATTTTTTAACTATATTAATCCGCCAATCCAGGAGCATGGGAGATATGTCCATCTCTGAGAGTTCTTGATTTTCTTTCTTCAGAGACTGAAGTTCTTGTCATACACATCTTTTCGCTTTGCTGGCCTGGCGGATTCACACCAAGATCTTTTATATTATTTTGTGACTATTGTGAAGGATGTCATTTTCCCTAATTTCTTCTTATCCTGGTTTATCTTGTCAAGTAAAGGAAGGCTATTTATTTTTTTGAGTTGATTTCATAACCAGCTTCTTTGCTGAAGTTTTTTTTTTTTTTTTTTTTTAATCTTGGTTAGGAATTCTCTAGTGGAAGTTTTGGGTCACTTAAGTATAATATCATATCATCTGCGAATAGTGATATTTTGACTTCTTACTTTCCATTAGATTACCTTTGAACTTCCCTTTGTGGTACTAAGTGCTCTGGTAGGACTTCCAGACTATATGAGTAGGTAGCAGAAGAGTGGGCAGCTTTGTCTAGTGCCTGATTTTAGTGGGATTGCTTCAAGTTTCTGAACATTTACTTTGAGTTGCCTACTGGCTTGCTGTATATTGCTTTTACTATTTTAGGTATGGGCCTCAATTCCATATTTTCTAAGACTTTACCGTGAAGGGATGTTGAATTTGTCAAATGCTTTCTCAGCATCTAGTGATATGATCGTGTGTTTTGTCTTTGAGTTTGTTCAGACAGTGGATTACATTGGTTGATTTCCATATGTTGAACCATCCCTGAATTCCTGGGAATAAAGCCTACTTGATCATGGTGAATGATTGTTTGGATGTGTT
>NW_023046375.1:0-57104 GCF_011762505.2 Arvicanthis niloticus
ATCTACTTGTTGCAACTCATAGGTTGGTGCCCGCTGTATCACTCTAAGACTGCATCACACTTACCGTGCAGATGCACTCCATGCCCAGCCAGTCCCTATGCCTTAAGCTCCTTTTCGCAGGCTGCCATGATGCCCTTGTCCGGAGCCACAGTTAGAGCAGCTGAAGAAAAGTCACTGGCCTCGCATGACTCCTCAGATCAAAAATTTTGATCTTGTTACATATCCCACAAAACAAACCAAACAAAACAATCCAAGAACTGCTCTGAGTCCTGGGCAACCCCAACACTGTAGGTGTGTCAGTGGGCCTCTGTGTGTGTGTGGGGTGGGGACGCTGATAATGGGTCCTTCATGGTTGTCTTCAAACTCTGCTTCCCCACCACTGACGCACAGGTGTCTCATCTTGTTCTCAAGTGTCCGACCCTCCGCCCCCCACCCACCCTGAAACCTCCTCCTGCCCTACTTTGAAGGTTGTTTCCTAAACCTGGCCTGCTCTGAACACAGTTTCCCCAAGAGCTCAAGGGCCCCGAGTCTCTGCCACCTCTCTGCAGCTCGGCCTTGCTCAGGATGAGCAGAGGGAAGGCAGCTACGCAACTTAAGGCAAAGCATCCGGTGAAGGAGGCTCGCACAGGCCAAGGGTGCAGAGGACACGGGCTCTTTCGTTCATGCATTCTACAAATATTTATTGAGTACCTAGTAAGTGCCACAAGGCCATTGAGCCTAACCAGGTCAAGTCAGCCTTGGGAGAGGCTAATCCGACTGTCCCCTCCAGGTCCATGCCTGGCTTCAGGCTGTGCTGATCTTCACAACACCGTGCCAACACTGTGCCAACACCATGCCTTCATGCACAGAGTGAATATTAACACTAGAGATAGACAATCTTGAAGACAGGGTCATCACAGTCCCTCCCCTAGGTTAAGTCTCCTGGCTCCTGCTTGACCACCCTTGAACAACCTGCAAGGGTCATCCCTGCCACTAAGGGAGGTGTTATATCAACACTAAGGATATCCCCTTTTGTGGACTTTCCTCAACTACTATACATGAAGCTCAAAGATGGATTGAACCTTTTCAAATGCTGACTGTGGGACTGCAGTTCTAGCCACAGGAAAACCAGCACTATGGGTACCCGCGAGGCTCAACTCAGCTATCAACACAAAATCTTGTTCTGGACTCTTTGTGGTTATGGACTAGGTGGTTTGAAGACCACAACAGAATCTCCTGCACCAGATCAATGGAGAATTTAACGCAGAGTGCTCGTCTGTAAAACCAGGGAATCAACAGTCTTCAACGGACCTGGGCCAAGAGTGATGGAAGGAGACTCCTTCACGCAGCTCAGTGGCTTCCCTTTCCCCTCTGCAGTTTAAAAGTCAGAGTGCAGTTGGTGCTTTTGAATGCAGAGGCTGACAGCAACGTTGGACCAACTGGAAAAACTTTCATTAATGAGTCATCTCAAGTCTGTAGCCATGTATGCTGAAATGGCCTCTAACAAAGTCATGAGCTGTCTTAGAAAGCGATGCTGCCAGGATCAGGTGCAGGGGCCACGGCCTCCCAGCTCCAGCGACTACCCCTGACAACCTTCCCAGCCTTCACAAAGTTGCAAACACAAGAAAGTAAAGATTGAGGGGACTTTAAGGATTATAGGTCAAACAAGGAACACGGAGGATGTGCCTTGGGCAACCACAGCTAAAGAAGAAAGGTCTGTCAGGGCCAGATGCTGTTAGACTCAAGGAAGTATTTGGCACCACTGCTCCAGGACTTTCAAGCCGTTTGGATGAACCATCCCTGGAGGCAAATCTTAAAACTCAGGATGAGTTTATTTAAAGAAGAAGAAGGAGAGGAGGAGGAGGGGAGAGGAGGAGGAGGAGGAGGAGGAGGAGGAGAAAGAGAAAGAGAAAGAAAGAGAAAGAGAAAGAGAAAGAGAAAGAGAAAGAGAAAGAAGAGAAAGAGAAAAAGAAAAAGGCAGTGCTTCCTGCATGTCCCCTGACCCCAGCTGCCTGGCCGGGAGGGTCAGAGAACATGTTCCCTAGGGATGTGATTAAAACAGAGTGGAACAGAGGTCTGAATGATAGCCAGGTTGCGATGAAGCAGGTGGGGACAGCACAGACATCTGGAGCCTGGAGAGAGTGTGGGACATGCAAAACTGAGAATAAAGGTTAGGCCTGAGGGTGGCTGAGCAGCCAGTGTGGGTGTGTGTTTTATGCAATTCCAGTTCTTGACATTTGCTTGCCTAGCCGTGGGGGGAAATTAAAACAAAAGACACGTGTCTCACTGCCTGCTCTCCCCCTCCAAAATCTCTGAGCTCCCAGGTACTTTGGGCTTATCCTACACTGTCAGGGAGAAATGGGACACAGTATCTCCTGCTGTCTCCCTCTGTCACCTCACTCAGCTAAGTCCCTACAGACCCTTTGCAGGTCTGGGGTCAGGTGTACTTAGGTAGGAGCTGGCTCCAGCCAGATGCACTTGCTCACATCATCCCTTCCATGAATTAATTATAGGCATTAATTCCTCAAAGTTTTGATCTCCCTGGGTTTTCCTCTGAGGATCTCACTGCTGCTGCAGCAAGCCATCTTTTTGTCTCTGAACAGAGGGCTTGAAATGGAGCAGGACCACCTGGAGCCCTACCCCGCCTCAGCTGAGAGGGCAAAGCTGCTGGGCTCCTCACACCATTTGGAGTCAACAGTTCCCAACGAGGGAATGCATGCCAGACAGTTACTTCCTTCCTTCTAGGGGGATCCCTCTCTTTTTTCCAAGATTGATGGCAGGGACCTGGCCCTGGCTCAGTGAGTTAGGGTCCAAGGCTTAGTGGTTGGTAATCAGTGTGGGTGGATAAGGGGATCAGGTACAGGGCCGCAGCTTCCCAGCTCCTGCCCGGAGTCAAGAGCAGCATGGATCTCAAAACAGGCTGCAGAGCTGCTAGGTGACTGCCCCTGACAACCTTCCCAGCTCCTCCCCTCTGCCCCCCCCCCCCCCCAACCATCCAACCAGGAAATTTTGTCTCAGCTTGGGATTTTTCAGGCTGAGGTCCCCAGCTAATGTGCCAGCTGAGTCTGCAACACAAACATCTCTCTTCACACCTGAAAATATAGTTTCAAAGCCAGCACTTGCTGAGGGCATGTGCCCTTCCCCCAGGCCGGAGCAGGCCTTCAAGTCTTTTACCACAATTGACCAAACAACAGTAGGACCTAGGAGGAGGCATTGCATAGACAGCCTTGGCACCCTGCAGTCTGCTACTGAGCTAAGAAGAATGGACTGCCTGCTGAGCTAGCCTTGACACCTTGACATGGGCTATCTCCTCACACAGCCTTGGGCTGAACCGAGAAGAGACTCTGGGGGTGGGGCTTCCCCTTTATATGTGAAAGCAAAATATTAAACTTCGGGCCTTGATCAGAATACGCCCTCCATTCCCTTTTATTCCCAGCCTTCCTCTCAGGTGAACCCGATTCCATAGCTGCTGGCGGCTACAAGGGCAGATGGAAAGGGCTGGGCCTGCCTGGGGACCTTCTCTATTCCTCTTCCAGTTAGCTCACAGGGTTAAGTAACTGTCCCCTGACATCTCCTGGCCCAGTTAGTCAGACTGAGATGCAAGGTATTGATTTAGAGGAGGTACAGCCCAGCCCAGGGGAGCAGGCCGTGGCAGACCCTCCTTGGGCGGTAAAGTCACTCTCTCTGTCCAGGAATGAACAAAAGCCTCCCTGGTGGGAGCCCTATTCCCTCCAAAGCTGAAAGCAAGGATGATTTGGAAAAGAAGCCACACGCCAAAGGGAATTACTGAAGAGGCAAGAGGCTTGGAAACCCCCAGAAATGAAGGGGGAAGTGTGTTTGGTGGGAAGAAAGATGGGCATCTCCTAAGAGGTGGTCTAACATAGCCCAGCTTCTGACACCTCCTTTTCAAAGTGTGTCAGGTGTGTGTGTCCTCTGCAAGGGGCCGGGATGGCGGGCTCCTTGGCTTGCAGACTGCCTTCTGGGGATAAGAGTACGGTAAAGGGTACAGGCTGTGACATGGGACAGAACAAGGGCAGCAACGGCTCTCTCTGCACCCAGGCCTAAGGCAGAGTGGGTCTGCGTCTTCTCAGAGGCTGTCTCCTCTCTCAAGCCTCTGATTATTTACTACACAACTTATTTCCTGGCAACAGGCAGAGTTCAAGGATCGCTGGGCCGAAGCCCTCTTGCTTATCAACTCATAGAATCAGCTTAGGACAAGCCGCATGGACTGTGAGGGAGCTGCACAGGTAAAGACCTTACTTTCCACAAGTGTCCTTAGGCCAGAGGAAAGGCAAGCTCTGCCTCCAAGCCCTCTTCTTCCTGGCCCCCCAGATAGCCCATACCCACCCCCACCCCCTAACCCCCCAACCACCTGGCCTCTGGAGTTGTCCAAGGACAAGCTTAGGGTGTTTCCAAGTTCATAGGGATACCTACTGCTATCATAGCCAATTTCATAGCCCAGAAGCCACTATGTACCTACCTCACAGTGTGTTCCAGCACAAATGACTCGGGCCAGAAAGGAACAGGGGTCCAAGCCAAGCTGCTCTAGCAGGTGGCTTGTCCCAGCTCTCCTCCTCTGCCAGCTCTCCAACCTCAGTCCCACCATGGCCATGCCCCGACCCCCCACCCCTCTTTCCCACTGGTGGCTGAGTGAGTCTCTGAGGTGCTCAATTAAGACCCTCTCCTTGGGGTCCCATCTTTTATCCAACCAGGGTTTGCTCTTGCCTAGACCACTGGTGATATCATTTGCCCCTCAGCCTCCTGGTTTTGTGTCTAAACCTGAGGCAGGCCTGCCACTGGACTCACAAGCTGGTGAGCCTGCATGGGATTAAGGTTCAACCTAGCAGGAACAAGGTGGCCCTGAGTTCATAAAAGCCCCCACAAACAGAGTCCTACATCTCAAGTGTTGGGAGCCGACTTTAAGCAGAAAAAAGTGGCTAGAAAGTAGCTATCAACTCTGCAGCCATTTGGAACCATATACCCTGATAGAGACTTATTTTTCAATAGCCTACAACAGCTGAAGCACACTCTGATAAATATCTTGTTTATCCCACATAGCTTGTTTTGCTGTTTAGTGACCCCAGCTGCATGGTGCACGTGGTAAAATGTTTTCACCTGTGTTCTCCTGCTTGTGCTTATAAATACCCAGGATTTCCTTGTAGTGGGTGTGGGTGTGTGTGGTGGTCAGTAGGAGATGTGATATAGTCTGTGGGAGACAGTAAAGGGACTTGACTACAGATCCTCTGGCTTGTCTCTATTCTTCCTGTTTCTTCCCCTGTTCCCCACCACTCTCTCTCTCTTGCTAAACCCCGACCTGCAGAACAGAGCAGGCCTTTACAGGTTGGTGCCCAAAGTGAGGCTCCAGTGACCGCTACAGTTTGGCGCTCAACGAAAAGCAGCAAGTATGAGAGATCCAATGAGGGACATTACTGGAAGAAGAGTCAACTGAAAAATCAGAAGGTGATCACGAATCTGCCGCTTCGAGAAAGGTAAGGAAAATGGGACAAGAAGTTAGTCAACCTGAATCCAACTCTCTGTTTTGGTTTTGTTATTTGCTGCTCACATGTGTTAATTTTCTGCTTTTGTTCTTGAATGCTGTCTTTTTTTTGTTCAAAATAAAAAGAAGCAAAAGTTAGAACCCAAAATACAACCAAAGGTTGATGACAAGTTGTCAGAGCCAGATTGTGCTGACCGAGAGGAAGAGGAAGTCAAATTTTATGACCCTGAAAGGCTCTCTCCCTATGTGCCTCCACCTCCAAGTGCTCCCCCAATGGAGACAGTGGTTGTAGATCCCAGAAAGGAGTTACAGGACAAAATTTCTATCCTTAAATAACTGATAGAGTTAGAAAAAGAGTATCCGGACTTAATCAGTTACAAAAATTAAGGACAGGGAAGAGGTCTCAAGAGACTAACTGCAAAAATCCTCCGACTCCTTGTGTTCCTCAACCAGGAGTCCAAAGTCAGTCCCTGCCCTCTAGCTTTAGTTCAGCTACAGATCAGCCAGAGGAGGGAAAGGCTGAGGCTTTCCCTGTATTGGAGACCAGAGACGCTCAAGGTGTTGCTTGGAGACATCACACAGGGTTTAAATTTCAAATTATTAAAGAATTAAAAAATGCAGTATCACAATACGGTGCCACTGCTCCTTTTACTCTTGCAATTTTAGAGTTTGTTGCAGAGGAGTGGCTGACTCCTGGTGATTGGAATATGTTAGTGAGAGCAGTTCTTAGTGGTGGAGACTATCTTGTTTGGAAATCAGAGTATCATGAGAATTGTAAAGAGACAGCTAGGAGAAACATTCAGGCAGGCAATGGTTGGTCCTTTGATGCCTTAGTAGGAGAAGGGCAATTTGCTTCTAGTGATAACCAGATGCAATATGACCCAGGTTTATATGCTCAAACTCAAAATGCAGCCATGAAGGCTGGGGGTAAACTCCCGGAAAAGGGAGACCCTGGTGAATCTTTAACAGCAGTCAGGCAAGGGCCTGATGAGCAATTTTCTGACTTTGTTCATAGATTAATGACAACAGCAGGGAGGATTTTTGGTAATGCAGAGGCAGGTGTAGATTATGTGAAACAACTTGCATATGAAAATGCCAATCCTGCCTGCCAAGCGGCCATTAGATCCTACAGGAAAAAGGCAGATCTTATGAGGTATATCAGACTCTGTTCTGACATAGGTCCCTCTTACCAACAGGGCTTAGCTATGGCGGCTGCCATGCAAGGACAATCTGTAAGAGATTTTTTGGCAAATAGAGACAGAAAGGCATGTTTTAAATGTGGCAAGCCTGGACACTTTGCAAGAGATTGCAAGGTAGAAAATGAGTTAAGCCAGAGACAGCCCAGAAAACAGCCTGGGCTCTGCCCATGTTGGAAACGTGGAAGGCATTGGGCTAGTGATTGTAGGTCTAAAAGAGACGCACAAGTTAACACCCTTTCCCATAATCAGGGAAATGGGAACAGGGGCCAGCTCCAGGCCCCGAACCGACGCAAGCCAAAACAGGCTTATGGAGCAGTCAGTGTCATACGAGCAAACACCAATCCCTTTCTGAACTCAGTCGAGCAACACCAGGAAGCGCAGGACTGGACCTCAGTTCTGCCACCCACACAGTATTAACCCCAGAAATGGGACCTCAGGCTTTACCCACTGGAGTGTTTGGACCACTCTATCCAAATGTGTTTGGCATGATAGTGGGAAGAAGCAGTGCTACTCTGCAGGGACTACAAAGTTTTCCTGGAGTTATGATTATCAGGGTGAGATTAAAGTAATGGCACAGGCAATTCAGAATATAGTCACCATTCCTACAGGAAGGAGGATGGCTCAACTATTGTTACTTCCATTGTACCCTAATAATCACAAATATAAGAATCCTAAAAGAGGGGATCAAGGCTTTGGTTCCTCTGATATATATTGGGTACAGCCTATAGTTAAAACAAAAACCTATGATGACACTATGGCTGGATGGAAAGGCATTCCAAGGCTTTGTTGACACGGGAGCTGATGTGACTATCCTAAAACAAAGTGATTGGCCTGCCACCTGGCCTCTGACCCCAACCTTAACCAACTTAAGGGGTATTGGCCAAAGTCAAAACCCACAGCAAAGCTCTAAGGTGCTGATGTGGAAAGATAAAGAAGGGAAGACAGGGAATATACAACCCTATGTCATCCCGGGCCTTCCTATTAATCTCTGGGCAGAGATCTGTTATCCCAGTTGGGATTGATTATGTGCAGCCCTAATGAAGTAATCATGGCTCAAATGGTAAACTCTGAGCTTTCCCCAGACAAAGGATTAGGAAAAGGTGAAAATGGAATTATTCACCCTACTGAGGTTTATGGTAACAATGAAAGAAGAGGCTTGAGGTATTTTTGATGGGGGCTACTGATTCAGCTGCACCCCTAGGGCATTGTACTGGAAGGGGGGACTCGCCCGTCTGGGTGGATTGGTGGTCCCTAACCACTGAAAAATTACAAGCTGCTCAGTTGCTAGTGAAAAATCAATTTGAAAAAATTAAAAAGGGAAATGTACCCTACTAAGGGATCCCCCAGAAATTTAAAATTTTCTAACTTTGGATTCTGAAGAAACATCTGCTGCAGATAGATTCTGGCATCCTGATACAAAAAAGAATTTTGCAACAGTCCTCTGGAAAGACCCATTAACTGGAACCTGGAATGGGCCAGATCCAGTGCTTATCTGGGGAAGAGGTTCTGTTTGGCATATATTCCCAAACTGCAGATGCCACACGATGGGCTGCCAGAGAGACTGATCAAACAAATAGGACAATCCGAAGACGCCTCAAATCTTACCCTGTCTCATTGACAAAACCCATCACACGGTTCAGGAAATATTCCCTAAATATAGTGGGTAGCTACCCCACTGAGGGTCCTCGATTCTAATTAGCCAAAGATTCCCCAGTCCGACTTAAGAGCCCTGGTGGGCATGTGGGCATCATCTCTGTGGCATGTGTTGTTGGCTGATCTGAGTCTCTTGATTTTCTTCCCTATCTGTCTCCCTGTCTCCAGCCAGACCTGTGTGGCCAAGGAAGTCACTAACTTCTGCTGGCTAAGAGCTGATTGACCTCAGTCTATTCTGAGTATTCCCTACTCTCCCTTAGGCACCTTGTCCCAACTCCTCATGCCAGCATTTCTTCAAGAGGCTCACTGGTGTGCCCGAATAAAGCTCATGCCCAGAGGTGCACCATCCCCAGAGTATCTCACAATAAATACCTTTGAGCAAAGGGAGCGAATGTTTGTCCGAGATCCAGATCATAACACAACCTGGGTGAGCAGCCTCTACCCCGACATACTCCATCTATCGTGATAGCCCTGCAATGTCTGCCCTGCACTTAGTGTCAATGTCTGCAAGCCTTGTCTTTCCTGGATCTTGCTTTGCGACTGCCCCCCCACCCAACCGCCACCATGAACAGAGGCAAGTTTGAGGAGAGGGCATTTTCAATCTCTGTCTCTGGTACTAAACGGGAAGTGGCCTACAGAAAAGAGTTTTCCGATCCCCACTTTCTCCTGAGCCCCTGAACGGAGACCAGCGCCAGTTTCCAGGACTCAGGGGAGAGCGCGGAGACAGATCCCCGCTGCACGGAGATGTGAATGCTCTCCAGCCGTCCCACAACCTGGCTTAGACTTGGGGCAAACGCCAAGAAAAACCAGTTGTGGGTGTGGCCACATTTATCCCCGCCCCCATAACCACCAACCGCTGCGCGCCGTGGGACTGGAGGTGTGGCCAAACCTGCTGTGCCACGCCCCTCACCGCCTCCCAGTTGGGGTAGTATAGCCAAGTCGGCCACACCAGGCTTATTGCTGAGGCCAAACTCCGCTTCAAGATCAGAGGTGGGGGCGTTGGGGAGTGCCAATCAGCCTCGATCCAGCTCTAGCCACGCCATAACTGTCTCCAACCGTCTTAGGCTAGAGAAGCCTGGGGGTGGAGCTAACCAAGCTCTGCCCTTTTCCATACAGCTCCACCAGCCTTGAGGTCAGTCTGCTTTGAGGTCCCAAGGAGTGTACGAGCAAACCTCCGCGACCCGGGACTCCTGGGCTAGGGGCAAGGGCCAACTTAGAGAGTTTCCCGAGACATCCCTGATTTCAAATATCCTGTCCCGTTGTCAGACAGAGCAGCCCCTCTGAACTTTGGAGAATGTCCTTAAGCACTTTGAGAGGGCCTGTGTTAAACTGCACGGAAATTATTGAGGGCTCCAGTGGAAGTCTCCGCTAAATCGGACGTCTTGACACACCGGATTGTCCCCGAGTCCAGGAACCTCTTTATTTGTCTTGACTGGAATTGACAATTGCCTGGTCTATGGCGCTGAGTGAGGAGAGAGATGGGTAAAGGGTGGTCCCCGGAGCTGCTGTCATTTCAACCAATTAGACTGAAAGCCCTGGCCAGAAGTTTTGAGTACCTTTAGGCTCTATTTCCCTATACCTTGAGGTCAGAAGACCCTGCCCTCTCCACCAGCAGCCTCTGGACACAAGAAATGGATGGGCTGCCTGATTTTAATGTTCCCGGTCCAGAGTCCTCTCCTCCACAGGATCATCTGTCCCCTCCTAGGATCTACTTCTTTCCTGCCCACTCTGCCCTTCCCACCCAGTCTCGGGCAGAAGAGGAGACAGACAAACAGGAGTGTGCTCTCATGGAACTTGCTGGAAGCACTATCATTCACCCATCTCTGCCTTCTTTCCTTACCCCAAAGCATTCCTTTTAAGTAAGACGTTTTAAAGAACACAAGGTAAACAGGCAGGTTTAGAGGCAAAGGGGGATTCAACTTTGAAATGATCATACACCACAGTGTTAGAGTCTATCCCTGCAGAAAGTTTGTGGCCATATTTGTGTTATGAGTCAAAGTTTGGCCCATGGCCACCCTCATAAGCTAAGCTAGGTTCATCCACCTGTCCTCGGTGGGTCAAGTCACAATGACAACAACCAAAAAAACAACCAAAAAAAATGAAGATTTATTCAATGTGGAAGATTTATTCAGTGTGGCCACACTGGGAAGAGGAACAGTCCTGTGACCTTCAAGTTCATCTTCGGGGTCCTGACATGAGGTTTGGGTTTAAATAGAGGGCAAGAAGTGTGTATAGCTAAGCAGTCCTTGTCAGGGTGTGCCATCCTGATAACCCTGGAATGCAGCAGGTCTTGCAGCTTGCTGGTCAGCCTAGCCTCCTGCATGGAAGAGACAGGGGAAGGCTTGCTTGTGTTTTGGTCATCTTGCCTCTCTGGGCCTTAAGAGGACTGAACCCCAACAATTCTTCCAGAAGGAAATGAGAAGCTAGGAAAGGCCAGACCCATTGGGGTTAAGAGTCTGTATTGTATTTGTGATATTCCTATGTTGGTCAACCTCTTGGTCTCTCTATAGTCCAAACCCTGAAACAGCATGAAAGTAGGAAGCAGAAAGACCACACAGACAGTGACTGGTTTTAGAGAAGCCCAGATCTATAACTGATCTTTGCTTTTTTGTGGGTTCTTTTTCCACCCCCATTGCCTTCCTCCCGGTTTTACCCCCTAACACTAGATAAGATAGAAACAAAGACAGAGGAGAAAGAAGAGAGAGGAGAGAGATGGAAAGAAACCCCACATCTAATTTCCTTTGTTTCTGCTTTGACCACCACAGCTATGAACAAGCCATAACCAATCTCCCTAAGCAACCAACAATCACCTCTCCCCCTCCCCCGCCTCTCAGTGGGGGTCCTAGCATTTATATAGTAACCTCTAAAAAGTCCCCAGAATTCCAAAGGACACACCATCACAGAAACTATCTGCAATTGGCAAAACCATACCTCTGCTAAGAGCACGAGGCAAATCATGGTCAGCTGCTGCAAGATGCAGCCCCCCACATCCCCAACACCTGGGATTAAAGAATGCAAGCACATTCTCATATTTCTGTGTTTTTTAAGGAAACCAAAATCTTAGAGTTCTCAAAAGAAAAAGTTGTCACTACATGGATTTCTTCCAAAAAGGAGGGGTGAGGTCTTGGGGCTCCTGCAATACATGGAAACAGCCAGTGAGACAGACTAACAAGCAGGTCGAAGCCTGGAAGGCTTGTGCACGGTCCCTTGTTAGTGCACTCAGAACGTTCTTGCAGTAGTAAGCACATCTCAGAACCAGAGGGGCCTGGCGGCTGCTGTAAAGTCAAGGAAGGAATGGGGGAATTGACCAAGAGCCCAACGGAGCACAGGGCTGGTCACACGTCTCAGACCCCTTCCGTGAATTTGGGGGACATCGTGATCTCCCCCAGCCAGCCCGCATACAATGCGGGAGCTGTGCCTGGCTTTTTCCTAAGAGTGTTCAGGTACACAACACTAAACAGATTTACAAGCACATCCTTGCAGCTCTCAGTTCAGGCTTCAGGTCCCGTTAGAGGAATTCTCCCAGAACCTCTGTACTAAGGGTCTCCTGCCATGAATTCTGGAATCCTCCTTCCAGAATTGCTAGGGAATAGAACTTTGCTGTCTTAGTAAGCTATTGAAATATATTCCAAATTAGCCTTGTCTCACAAGGGGTGTGTGTCAGAGAGAGAGAGATTTGGCCATGGGTAGAATGCTATACAAACAATGGGTGAGTTTTCTCCCTCGTTAGATTTTTAACAATTTATTCTCAGCCAAAATCTGGAACAGCTAAATCAAGGCTGGTTGTGCAAAGCCAGAGACAGCCAGAGAGCTGAACTGGAGTTTTGCTAGAAGCTTCAGCTGGGATGGAAAGAGGCTTTGGGGGCGAGAAGAGTCCAGCCACTTCCTGTGGAGTTGCACCGTCTAAGCGGTCTCTGGAGGTGGACCACCCCGCCTCCCTCCCAGCCTCCATCCAAATGAGTTGTCAATAACAAGCGCATCTGGGGTCTCCTGCAGCCCCCCATATCTGAAGCCCCTGAGCATCTGGGGTCTCCTGCAGCCCCCCCCCCCCCATATCTGAAGCCCCTGAGCTGATTTCACACTGACTATTCAAATTGCTCTCCTAGAGATGGGCCTTGCTCCGAGACAGCCACTAAGGCATTACTAACAAATTTAAGAAACTTAACAGGGGGGAATATTCCAGTTGGGGGTGGGATGGCATGGGGGTGGGGTGGGGGTTGGGGAAAGGACCTGTACTCAAATCTTGATAAATTGTAAAATGTCTCCCTAGATCATCTCCCCAAGCCCATAGCTGCCCCTTCAGTCCCCTGCTACCTCTGGCACAAAAGTCCTGGAAAGAAATGAAAGTGAAATGTGTCACCAACTCAGTGGTCATCCCTGAGTTGGGCATGCCAAGGTAGTAATGACTCACACACTCCAGAGCACCAAGTGAAGGACTGTCACCAGCCCTGTCACTCACCATGGGAATTGTCTCTCTTCATTTTTTAGTTTGTAAAATATTAAACCCTAAGAATAGCATTTACATCTGTTTATTGGTAAGACCAAGTACAGATTCTACTCTGTTCTCCGTAGTTGGGGATGTTCTTTGAAGTACTGCGAAGCCAGGAATTCCACCTCCCCCCACCCCTGTCCTCATTTGACCTCTGTTCCCTCTTTCCTTACCCGAGTTTGAGTTGGCTTGGCCATCTTGGACATTCTTAAGGATGAAGGATGGTACTCGGAGGGCAGAGCAGGTCGAGCCCAACCCTATTCCAGAGCAGACTGAGGCCCAGAGAGGGAAGGTCCTTTCTCCAGCCTCAATCTTGTTCTCTCTTCTCTCACCCAAGACCCACCTGTCCTGCACAGTTCTCAGGATGGTCTGTGTAGACAGCCAGCTCCTCCTGCCTTCTGTTTGGCATGGTGAAGGCAGATGTCTCCTTGTCTAGCTCTAATCTGCCCACCAGGCCCAGTCCCCCATCTGGTCCCTCCCACTCATCACCAGCTTGGTGTGTTGGGCTCTCTCCTTTTAGGCCACAGCAAGGCTATGGGCTGCCTTGGGTGGAGGAGGGTCTCTTGTACTGGACAGACCGACAGAGGCAGCTCCACTTTTTGCCTAGATGGGGGTGCAGGGAGATACCAAATGCTGTCTCCTGGCCCTGGCACACACTCAGGTCTGCCACCTCAGAAAAAGCCAAAGAATAAGAAGGCTGTGCTTGACTGTTGATGGTTGTTATCAGTTATGGTTCCCATCCCTTGGCAGAAGACAAACCGAGGTGGTACTCGGTTGTGGCCATACTGGCACAGCTAGGGCCATCCCCTCTCTTTACAAATGAGGAGACTGGCAGCCAGTCAGTGGAAGGCATTTGAAGGGGGCCTTGACCAGTGCTGGCCAAACTGGAAGTAGAATAAAAGCAAGGACTCAGACCCCTATGCAGGCAGTTGACAATGAGACCTAGCAGTCTCTCTCCTGATACCTCCTCCCATTCTGAAGCCCTAGCTGCCTACACTGAAGCCCTGACTGCCACCCAGGAGGAGAGGCCCTGCCGCAGAAGCAGGTGTGAAATACCATGCAGGCCTAGCGACTCTAGAATAGGTACAGAAATTCTATCTCCTGGCTTCACTCTTGAGTTCCTGCCCCTGATGCTTTTGCCAATAGGCAGTCACCAAAGCTGCCCTCCAGCTGCTGCTGGTCAGGTGTCAACAGAGAAAGAGAAAGAGAAAGACCCAGGAAACCATTGCTAACACAGTTGGCCCAGAGAAAAGAGTAAATTGCCAGAAATGGCCTGGAAGAGGCTATAAAAGGAAAATAAAACAAGATAGTAAATTTATGGGATGCAGTAAAAGATCTGGGGGAAGCCTTGCAGCCAGGGAGGCTCCATCTCCCACACACAGAGGAGCCCCTCACCACACCGAGCAGCTCTTAGCCAGACTGGCAGCCCCAGAATCTTGGAGTCCCCTGTCCCCATCTCGAGGTGGGACAGTAAACTTGTCTTCTAGCCTTCTTCTTATCTTCATATATGTTCCCTGCAGAAATACCTACCTCCCTTAAAGCCTCAGGACCTCGACTCCACTGTCAAACATCTTATAGAACCTTATAGTGATGTCTTGGAGCTCCTTGTCTCATTTGATCCTTACAGAAACTCCAAGGGCAAGGGTGTGTGTGTGTGTGTGTGTGTGCGCGCGCGCGCGCGCACGCACTCAAGGGCAGGAGGTGGTTAGAGGACTGGCTCAAGGTCACACAGCTAGTCAGTGGCAAATCCAAGACCTAGGTCTAAGATGACCTATTTCAAGATCAAAGTCTTTCTCAAACCATCTCGTTATTCTTGCTAGGACTGGAAGACTTTGAAATTCAACCAATGGCACTCACACTTCCAGTGTCCTCCTCAGTCAGAGATCCCAGAAGGCTGAAGATTTCCAGGCCAAAAGGCATCCACTGGCCTAGAACTGACCCAAAGGCCCTGACATGGAGAAAGAAACTCCAGAGGTGGGGTAGTAGATTCCCAATTTCCGAATTTATGCCTGGGCTTGCAGGACCTATCTACTCCGTCTGGCTCACCAGTACAGGAGCTGTCCACAGTCCTGTTCTGAAGAACGGCCGTCTGACAGGCCTCCACAGGAAGCCAGACAGCCTGGTCCTTGCACCCCCTTCCCTCCTGGTAGTCTGAGGCACATTCAGTGCCTGTCTTCCATCTCCAAAGTACAAAGATAAAGGCAAGTAGCAAGATGGCAAGGGTTCCTGTCATGTCCTTCCAGACTACACATATCCCATGAACACAGAGGGGGATGCCTGGATATGAGTAGTCCCAGACATCCACAGTCTTGGTACTCTTTCTTTGGTTGACTTGAGGGATGTCCTTGGGGACTATCCTTTTGCAGCTTGGTGCAGGAAGAGGTGAGATTTGAGCTCAGAGCTCATTGTTGGTTTTCCCAGGCAATGAGCATATGCCAGTCGAGGAGTCACAGTCTGAGACCCAGTGGTAGGTACCCATGGCAAGCGCCAACAGAAATGATGGACATGGCACTGCTTAGTGAATCCTCACATGCCTTTGCTTTAGGGTGTTGTGGCTACTACTGGCTGAGCAGAGTGGTCACCAAGAACCCTTTTCCAGCCGCCCTAAAGTCTTGAAGGCTACTGTCTCCTGGTACCCAGCTCTCTAGATCAAGGGCCTATAGGCAAAGCAAGCCTAAAAGAGGGGGAAAAAGCCAACTCCGTATAGACTGAGGTAGAAACTTGAGGACTATGGCAGACTCTGCAGGGTCACCAGAGGTTCTCGGTCCCCACAGCATCTTTAACAATTCCCCAGAGGAGGAAACTCTCCACTCAGAGCTCCGTTCTGCTCCTTGCTCCTCTGCCCCAAGCCCAAACTGTTCTGCCCTCCATTCATTCTGAGACCGAGTCCCCACCGAGCCCCTACTGATCTGCAATAAGGGCCTGTCCTGGAGCTTCGAAGATCTCTGGTCACCAGCCTGGTAACTCTGACTCCCAGGTTAACTTCCACATCTGTCGAAGGAAGCCCAGCTTTGAGAGCATCCGTTGTCAACCCAGAGCACAGATTTTGCAAAGTGACTTTGCAAGGGTGGACTTGTCCCATCCTAACTTGAGCACTTTCTAGAAATTGCTTCTTCTTCCTGTCTTTCATATTGTAACACCCTACCCCTGCCTGCAACCAACAAGGCTTTTGTATTCCTTGAGTGAGTTGGCCTAAGCTAGATATCTGCTCTAAAGGAATCAAGTTTCGAAGTGATTTACACAAGAATTAAGGATTCAGAGAACTTCCCAGAGTAGTGTGGTGGCCCCTTTGGAAAAGCCATAGGATGTCCTATCATACTCCTTGAGAGTGACCACCAGTCTGTTGCCTCTTCCTACATTCCTGAGAACAACTAGGGACAGCTGAGAGGGAATGAGACCTAGTCCTGTTACCCATGGAGAGCCTTCACCCTAAGAAACCTCAGCTGTTGCAGCTGGCTTAGCTGGGTTTCTCCAGGCTCTTCAAGGGCCTGGATGGAGCTTTCTGTTGCCAGAGTTCAGAAACTCTGTTAGAGCCCCTGATAGCTTGAGTGTCCCGCCAAGCTGCCATGTCCTTGCCAAATTCTGCAAACAAGATCCCCACCAAGTGCTTCCCTTGGCAGTGGGGGTCAGGTGGGTGACGGCCCCCAGACGGACATTTGGTTTATTCAAACCAGAGTTACTGTCACTCGTTTGACAGAAACATTGGGTTGCTGGGCTCCCCTTGACGCCGTTACTTCTCCCCTGGGGTCCAAGGACTCTGCCACTACTATTTCTCTGCTGGCTGACTGCGAGTGGATCTGGACTGCTAGGACCTGGGCCTAAGCATCGCGCTCCCCTGACCTTGGCTGTGTGCTTTGGGGCTGAGGTGCTCAGGGCAGGCCACCCGCCCTCAGCCTCATAGACCTTGAGAGCTGTGAGAACAAACACCCCAGACAGTGTCTCGGGGAGCGGCTGCCATTTGCATCCCCAGGGCTTGTGAACTGGCAAGGTAGGAGGACAGACTGGGCACCTCTGAGGCGGAGTGTCCTGGAGTCTTGCACTCTGGCGAGGCCAAGTGTGAATGAGCACCAAGCTTGCCTCCCGGTGGCTTAGCTTGGTGGCCTCTGGGCCTCTGTAAAAGCCTCTCAGCAGCCAGAACTAAGGCCAAGTCAGACAAGGGGAACCGTGACTATGGGGTTTTAGTAGCTGGCCTGTGTCATGAATCTTTCTCCCCATGTTGACGAGGGCAGTGGCACTGTGAAGCAGCTCCAGACAGAGCTGTCTGCCTCTTTTTTTTCTCCCAGCCCCCTCTCACCAACCAAGATCCATCTGTTTATTCGTGCGCTGCTGTAAGTGTGCTGACTTCCACTGGCACGTTGATCTCAGCAGCCGAGGAGTCTTTTTCTGTGAAGGGTACACTGCTCTTTAAGACCAGTGGACCAGGAGAAGAGGACCCAGAACCTCAGCCTCAAGTCTGGGGCAGTAAGGAGAGAGGGATGCTGGCATTGGGAAGCCTTGGAATGACTGACTACCTCTGGGGACCAAATTGGTCAGAGCAGGCTTCTGGACCACAGGGCTTTGGCCTTCTGTGGCTGCCCCCAGAGGCTGTGACCCTCTATGGGGTCCTGGAGTACCCTCTGACTGGAGTACCCACTGGCTTGAGTACTTCCCTCCCCTTGTCTGGGACCTGGGCCTGGGTGAACCCGCATAGGCGACCCTTTTGCTTTGCTTTCCTATCTATGTTTAAGAGGCACAGAGTTACCTGAGGCCTGAGGATGATGAGCTGTTTAATGGCTGTTGCCCTCCTGGCTGCCTCTCTCTCTGTATACCTGCTTTCATGGCCTGTCTTCAACACCTGCAGTCTCTCCTCTCAGGGGCCTCTTGTGACAAGCAAGGGATTGTCTCTCATGACGCTGTGAGATACTCTGTTAATTTGAACTTGATACTGTCTGGTAGCCTGGCCATTCAAAAAAATCACCTGGCAAGACTTGTGCTGATGGCTCAAGGTCTTAATGGAGAAGGAAGAGGGCTGGGCCTTGGAGCTAGGCTCAGCTCTCGGGAAGACTGTTCCTCCAGCCCTTGGTTTCTCCAAGACTGGACTCCAGGGCAGTCACAGAGTCTTATCTTTGGCTCTGACTTTCTAGGGGAAAGTTCTCAAGAAATTTTGTAGTTTGTTGAGAACACTGGGAGCCAATCTGTCACATTTCAGGTAAACTGCACAGAGAATCTACTCAGAACAACCTGTGGAGGGCCGGCTTGCCCACAGCAGCCCCCTTCATTGACCTGAACCCTGAAAAGTAACTCCCCTGGTCAGCAAGAAGAGCGCACACAATCTGTCACTAGCTTGGGAGGGAAGAGAAGTGCTGAGGAAAGCACAGCCCAGAAAGCATTCCCTGGGACCCTGCCCCGCTGCTGCCTGCACACACCCTGACTGAGCACTAGATCCAACCACGCAGGGTTCTGACCTCTATTTGCCTTCTGGAGCCTCCACGTCTCTCCCCAAAGAACCAGCTGAACTCTGTTCTGCACACCTGCAACACTACATCTGCACCCTTTCTCCATGTGAGACAATCCTCTGGGAGGCCAGATAGAGAGAGCCCCACCCCTCGATCTGCCTCTTCTCTCAAATGACTGCGGATCAAGAGCTGCGTCTGGGCAGCTGGGATGGAAGTCAGCCTTCCTCTTCCTTGTCCCACCAGCCCCTCATCCCCTACCCTCCCTGTGCCCCAGCATCACGTCTGGAAGCTCGCTCCCCAGCCCTTCCTTCCTTCCTTCTCAGTCCGGGCTCTAGAGCCCATCATACAATAGCGAAGCTGTTCTTAGTTGGACGGTGTGCTCTAGAGACTCCGGAAAGGCTAGGAGCTGCAGGAAGGCGCTCTGGGTGCCGATAGCTGAGCTCTGCGTAGGTGGTGCCAGGGTAAGGGAGTCATGGGCTTTGAGTCCTGGTGCCCAGGGAGATACCTTGAGCTTGAGAGTAACTCTAAGCAGAGAGGTAAACTGGAGACTGACTGAGTTCAGTTGGGAGGTCATACAGTGACCAGTTTGTGATCTCTTGCAGGAGACACTGTTGAGGGAGTGGTTGGCTTTGTTTGAGAGGGATGCCAAGCAAGTCTTCGCGAGAGGCTTTGGCATAGATGCAGGGTGTCTTAACCCGTCCCGCGGGTTCTAGTTATTCGTGGGTCTCAAGGGGGATCTCACCTGAAAAGGAACATGGGCGAGAGAAAGGACGAGACCAAGGGAATACAAACTCCTCAAGGTCTCATTTAATGTGAAAGCAACTCTCAACTTATACAGGGAAATGGGGAGGGAGTTACAATTCGAGGAAGAAGAGCAGTCCATATCAAAGTCAGCCATCTGGGGAGACATCCTGATGGGACATCCTTGTGGTCCTTCTCATATCGAAGTCAGTCACCGGAGGGACGTCCTGTGGTTTTATCTCGTTCCTGTAAGCTGCAGTTCTGATATCAGGAGCAGACAAGCTGCACTTCCTTGTGGAAGCTGCACTTCCTCAAGTTTAGGCAGATCGTGGGAAGAAGATTTCAACTGGTCTCTAGCAGGGGTCTGTGATGTGGTGGAGGGAGGAGCATGGGACTAGCAAACTTTTAAATGCTGAGGTAGCTGCACTGCTCCCCCAGCTCCTCCTTTCTTCCTGGGGTGCCCTGACTCAGCCAGTAGGGGGAAGGGCTCAGAGCTTAGAGTGGACTACCACTCCAGATGTGGTGGTGACAGCCAGGATGTGGCCCTGGAGGGGATGGAAGGAGCAGAAAGCCAGAGAGACCGGAGACTTGGCTGAGGAGGAGAAGTGACAGGCACCCAAAGAAAGCCAGAGAGAGGCCTGTCTCCCACCCTTCCTCAGTGCATGCAGTCCCTCCCCAGTCTGCAAGAAGCTGCACTTCGCCTGTACACAGAAGACAGTTTTCAGCTTTCTCTAGCAGTCCCAGATTGTCACTAACCGATTCTCTCACCCACGTTTCATAAGGCCTTCCTAGTGATACCAGCGTATACATGAAAATAGTGTGTGTGTGTGGATGGGAGTGGGGGTGGTGATGCAACTTACTCCTCTTGAGGAAAAGCCCTGGGACTGAAGAAGAAAAGGGAATGCTGACTGACCCAAGGCAGCCTAAGCTGTGAATTAATTACTGTGCTGGGGGAGGGGCCACCCCAGGCTACTGGCATGAAGAAACTGAGGTTGGCCCTAAGTCCAGCATGCATGCCTCCTTCCTGTAACTGCCCTCCCTTCCCTGGGCAGAAGGAGGAAGGGGGTGGGGTGTGTGATGGGGGCTTTCTCCTTGGTTGGGAATGACTTAGGAGAGAGAGAGTCTCACCCTGGTCCTCGGAGGCCCACGTCTCGCTTGGCCCTTTTTCTGTTCTCCTCAGTTTCCCTGGCTGCATGTTTGAGGAGCCTTTTCTCTACTAGGTGAAAGTCTAGGTGGCCCGTGGCAACTGCACACCACTAAGATGTAATATCCTAAGAAGTGACAGAGCATCATGGAAGTATCTAGCCACCTTTTCTCCTACATGAGAAGGCGAGAAGGCATTCTCATTGTTCTCATTACCCCCGGGGCTTTGGAGGGGGGTGTCTCTTCTTCTCACCTTTGCCAGGCCAACCCTCCACTCCTTTCCCACTGCACCAGGCCAGAGCCTCTCGCGAAGCCTTGCTTGGTCTCCCCAGCCAGAGCCCCAAGGGAGAGGAGCTCCCTGTGGCATCCAAACCCCAGTTCAGACCAGTCACACTTCCCTCTTCCCAGGCGAGCTTTAGCTTTTGAAGTTGGCACATTCTGTTTTCTGCGCTGGGATGAGAATGTGTCTTCTCCTCCTACCTCAATCTGACCCCTTGAGCTCACGAAAATGACAAAGAAGGCTAGTTCTGGGAAGTCCCCAGGGGAAACTAGAGTCAGGAGCTCAGAGAAGGCCTCTGCAGGAAAGCTGGCCTCTGCCTGGACAACTGGGTTTCTTGTCACTTCAGGCCTGTGTGGCCAGCCCCACCCTTCTTCCTTATCTACTTGGTCACTTCTTGCCAATTGTTCTTTTCCACTTCAACCCCACCCTCCACCTCCCACTCCCACCCCCCACCCCCGAGTGTCCTTGTGCCCTGAGTTCCTTCCAGATCAGCCTCTGAGGAGGAGACTCCATCGGCCTGTCCTATTTCTTCATCCCAGGCCTCCCCAGGCTGGCTGCTGTATATATATGGCGACCTTCAGGTCAGCTGAGACCAGACAAGAGTACCTGTAGCACTTCACTCTCAGTCAGGCTAACTGGCTTTAGAATGGTGAAGCTGTAGCTGGTGTGTCTCATTAGACAGTCTTGGGTCTGACAGACTCAGAGGCACTGTCCTAGCTAGACCCTGGGGACCATATGTCATGAAGACTGGACAGAGCCAAACTGGCCCTCTGGCACCCAGTGGACTCTTTTCTAAGAAACTGGAGAAGTGTGTCTACAGAACAGAGGAGATTGCATGGGGACCTGGCAGAGCCCAGAGACTCAGCAGGGGTCACAAGCAGAGGAGATGGATCCTGAGAGGAGAGGAGGCCTGACAAGCAGAGCCTGAGGGAGGGCTGCTCCCACTGATGGCTGATGAAGGTCGGGCTGAAGGTGCTGTTTCTGGTGTCGCCGGGCATGCCCACACCTCTGTTTGTCTGCGCTTCTGAGATTGGACCTTTAAAGAAAGGGAAGCGGCGATCTGATTCTGCAATTCTTCTGCCCTTGCACCGCCGTCCTTGCCCAACGCCCCCACTCCCAGGACTCTCCACACACAGGCTGCATCCAGCCTCAGCGCGTGCTTCTGGTGCAGCGAGGAGAGGGCGCTTGAGAATCAGGAGCCCCAGGGGACCTACCTACCAGCCCAGAAGCTCATAGCCAGCCCATCAGCTCTCTGGGTAACCAAAAAGGTTGGCTTGGCTTATTTGCCTCAAAGGTCAAACTCCTTATGGTCACCTTATGCTGACAACTGAGTCTTGGACTTCTAAGTGGGGCTTCCCAAAAGAGAGTAACAGTGAACCCCCTGAATAGAGGTGCTTAAAGATGGCCACTCTGGGCGGGTGGGTCTCCTCCATGGGGTGGGTGGCTTATGCACAGAAGTGTTTCAGAGTGAGTCCAAACACTTTTTTAAAATTTCCAGGCCCCGAACTTGGTACCAACCCCACTATTTTCTTTTTTCTGTCCTTAAAGTCCAATCTTCTGTGCCTTTTTGTTCTCACTGCCCCTCCCCCGCCCCCAGCTGAGCCTCTCCCACCCAGCACTTCCTGACCTGGCCCTCAGTGGCCATGCTGGTGTAGCCACTTGTGCTGTGCCGGCCTGCAGGATGGATCTCCATGGGGGATGGAGAATGAAGGAGAAGAGGGGCCCCCAGCCAGTCATGTGGCTTGCCTGAGCCATCCCGTGGGGGTGAGCCCAAGGCTACTGTCCCCTGCAGCAGATTGCAGGGGAAGGGAGAGGCCTGCCCCCAGCAATCTGCTCGAAGCCACAAAATAGTGGAATAAAAAGCACAAAAAATCTGAGGCACACAGTTGGGGGTGGGGTGTCACATTCGGGGACAGTTACCTGGAATTGTTACCAAACTTTTGAAACACAAAAAACAACAAAGGAATAAATGCAGTGGATAATTAAGTACATAACTGTGCACACCATTTGTTAGTTAAGCTTTTTCTCCTAAAACTTGACAGAATCTGCTCACAAGGTGATAGCTGAGGGGAGGTGACATATGGCAGGCCATCTGTGACATAAAAGCGTCACAGTGAGAGCTTCCTGCCCCCATGGGGGTAGGGGGAGCAGGTACTTACAGAGGTGTCTGGAGTGGAGTGATTTGTCTTCATTCTCTGCAGAAAATGAGTTGATAGTGCCTGGTGAAGACAGAACAGGTGACTCTGCTCGCCTGCAAACTGTCTGCCCTGTCCTGGCAGCTGGACACTGCACTCCATGGCCCGTGTTCTGTGCATCTCTGATTGTGTGACACTTACAAGTCTCTGGTGCTCAGCTTTGAATTCTAGCAGAAAAAAAAAAGCAGGACAGAAACTGGAGACTGCTCTTCAGACAAGGAGAGCAGAAGGGACCATGGCCCCGCCCTCACTCCCAACCAGACCTGTACTGCCCTCTGCATGAGCACATGGACCTCTGAGCCCACCTTCCCTTGAGGACCATGTCCTCACTGTAAAATGGAGATGCATTACCTACCTTGGCAACAGCCTGGATGGATAGACGATCTGATAAGATGCTAGAAAACACTTATGGAACAGATAGGAGGCTTTGAATGTGTGTGGAGTTATTAATAAGCACTTGAACTCTATATATGATTTTGAGATTGTATTCACTGTGCTCCTGGCCTGTAGCTAGAGCTACGCAGCAGGCCAGGCCTCAAACCATGGGCTCCAGGAGGTCAGGACAGGATGATCCCTTCGAATAGGTACTCCTGATATGCACTTTCTCCTCCTGGGAAGGAGGAGGGACTATTTTGCTAAACAATATCCACACAGAGATACCAAAATGGCCCAGCTGCCCCTGCCCACCTAGAGCAGACAATTTTTGGTCTCTTCTCTGTGGCCCCTTAGTTGAGTCACATAGTACAAAGCATGGTGGTCTGTGCATAGGGAAGCCCTCCCTGCCCCCTTGTGCTGTCCCCACAGGCCCCCTCAGCCCAGTCATAGGGCTTAGGACCTCAGTGAAAGGACCAAACGGCTGTTAACAAATATGGCTTCTCTCTTGTTTTAAGCCCTGTCTTTCTTTGAGTCTTAGATGAGTGGAAAGGTGCTGTTTCTTTGAGTCTTAGATGAGTGGAAAGGTGCTGTGTGCATCCTGTGACATCTGTCTCAGAGTTGGCTGAGCCACATAAGGGACAAACAGAATGTCAGCAGCCATAGCAGAGATTTGGGGCTAGCCTTGCACCGCTGTCAGCTAGCCTTGCACTGCCCATCTAGTGCCCTCTTCCCACCTTTTCTTTCACAGGAATGCCCCACTTCTGTGGGGGTGTTACCCATGGCTTCCCATACACTCATCCTCGGGGCACCCTGATCATAGGAAGGGTCGCCTACAGGTCCAGCTCTTCTGCTGGGTCTGCGGAGTTCCAGGTATTTCCTCAAAAACACTTGTTTCTCTGCAGGAAGCCCACTCAGGCAGCTCCTGACCCATGAGGAGAGCACAGCACGACTCTCCCTAGAAGTCTGGGGTCAGTCTTGTAGCCAGTCCTTCTGAGTGTACAGACAGTATCTGAGTATCTTCTAGGGCCTTCTCCACTGAGCATCTGGGATTTCTTACCTAACCTTTAAAGGAAGGAGTAGATGGTTCTGGAGCCCCGTGTCCCAAGCAGGGATGTGTCACACAAGCATACATTGGTGCCACATCCTCAGCCAAGTTACTCCAGGATGGGAAGGGAGTACTACTGACCTATCACCTCCCATGGGAACAGGTTTTCAAAAAGGACTAGGGGGTCTGACATCCCCGACTAACTCCTGCTTCACAGAAGAGAAGCATCAGGCCTCCATGCAGGAGGAACTCACTGGAGGTTAGAGGGAACAAGAGGTCTCTGGTCTTGGAGCCATACCGTACTCATCCTACACGCGCAGCGTCCTACACACTCGGAATCCTACACTCGGAATCCTTACAGAGTCCTAACTCGGGCTACCTGGTTCTATGAATTCCAATCAGGTGAACGAGGTGCCTCCAGCAGGTCAGTTGCAAGAGAGGTGTGCCCTCCCCCCAGCCTTGAGCAGGCCTAAAGAGTCATTTACCACAGTAGACAAAAACAATAGGACCTAGGAGGCATTGCATTGCTGGCCCTGGTGACCTGCAGTCTGCTACAGGAGCTAGAAGAATGGACCGTCTGCTGAGCTTGCCTTGACACCTCCCGGCTGCTGCCCCCTCACCCAGCCACTGGGCTGAAAGAGAAGAGACTCTGGGGGTGGGGCTTCCCCTTTAGATGTGAAAGCAAAACATTAAACTTCAGGCCTTGATCAGAATACTTTGTCTCGCCCCTTGTTTTCTCTCGCCCTCCATTCCCCTTTCATTCTCAGCCTTCCTTTCAGGTGAACCCGGTCCTGTAGAAAAGCCAACCTCTGCTGCTCTGGACAGGCTGTTTCCCAGAATGGAGCCAAGGTGTCTCCAGGAGCTCATAAATGGCTGTTGTGTCAATAAGTTAAATTGCCAAGATTGACATCTCCTTTTGGACATGCTTTTCTTGGGAGAAAAGGGTTGGTGAAATTAAGACTTAGTTGGGGGTTGGGGGATCGGAAGAGGACGCCAGAGAAGAGCTCAGACCGACCCCAGGTGGGTGCTCATGATGTAACCCCAGAGAGGAACCTCAGAGCCTCTCGAGGGCGAGGGCGGGCGTCCGCTCGCATGGTGCTAGGTAGGATTTGCCAGCACAGCTCGTCTCAGGGCCGCCCCATGGTGGTGCTGAGGTTGAATCAGCACAGATCTTGGGCCAGAGAAGGCGGGATCTGTAAAGCAGGCCTCTGATGAGGGGTACGGCCTAGAATGGGGATGGAGAGAGAGCCCTGCTCAGACTTTCAAGTGAGGGCAATGGCTGCAGAGGCCACTGGTGTGGGCAGCTAGCATTCCTGAAAGGTGTCCTCAGGCAACAGAGCCTCAGTGGGTGTGGCTTGCCCAGGGGGAGGGGCTCCCAACTCTAGGCTAGGAGCCTTCTTCTCTAATCGCTGGCTGCTCAGCAGCCCTCTCCAGAGGAGGGAATGGCCAGTGAAGGCCTGAGATGGTAGACAAAGGCATGGGATCTCCATCAGCCAGCATGACCTAAAGAGTCATTTACCACAGTAGACCAAAACAATAGGACCTAGGATGACCAACCTATAATGACCTGGACCCAGGCATCTCGGAGAAGCTCCCAGAGCCAGGAGACTCTCACAGAGACAGCTGTTGGGGATGGGGGTTCACTTACACATGGCTGTGTTCCAGGCACCCCTTCCCATAGCCAGCTGATGCTGGCAAGACCAAGACGTCAGGACTTTGTCTCTGTGGAGTATACAGGTCAGGTCCCTGTCCCCAGCTACTCACTTGGCACTACGCAGCAGTCCCTCCAAGCTAGGCCTAGGCCAGAGAGAAGCACTGACCCCAGAAGCACCCCTTGTATGGGGGGAAATGTATGTGGGCCAAGGACCTCGTCCTGGGAACCAGGCAGTCCTTCCAACTATTCCGAACCCCATTCTATCTTAGCTTCTCAAGCCAGCTTAGATAGAAAAGCATCCTTGCAGTCTGACAGCCCCAGCCTGACCCCATCCCCAACCCACAGTCCTGAGACACAGCCTTGATCCCTCCACACTCCATTTCTTTGCTGTGGCCTCCTCAGTCTCCTCCTCTTCATGTATATCCTGCAACCCAGTCACACACCTTCATGCTAGAAGCTTCCAGATGTGCAGGAGCTTGGGGGAAGGGGAGGTTCAGGGCCTCTCTGTCCTGGCACTGGGGTCAAGGATAAAGCTGGGATTGGTTGGTGCAGCTGTTGAGAGGAAACTTCTCAGGGAGAAGCTGGGGGACTGCGAACATTGTCTAGGGTAGCAAACCTGAGGGGACAGCTCATCTCTAGGGGCTTTGCTCAGGAAAGATGTGAATCTTCAGCTCCTGGTACAGTGGCCCCATGGGAGCTCAACTAAAGGAACATTTATTTGTTTTCTTGTTAGAAGGAATGAAATTGGAAAGAAGGGTGGTGGAAGTCCCCACCTTCCTATTCCGTGCACAAAGAACAAGAATTGGACGCCTTTATTTGCTCCCTTAAAGTGAAGTGTGGGGGTTGAGGGCCCTGCCCTGCCTTCCCTTTTGTTCTCTCATTGTTTTGTATCCAGTCCTGACTCTTTGGACATCTTCAGAGACCCTTCCCAGAGAGGGACCTGGGAAAGTTACCTCACTGCCTTCTTACCTTCCCCAATTGTCACCCCTCCCACCAGGTCTCCCAAAGAAGGAATCTTCGAGCCACAAGACTTCTCACACCGGTGATCCCTTACAGAGTGTCAGACCCATCATCTTGGACTAGGTCAGGTTCTCCATCCATCCATCCATCCATCCATCCACCCACCCACTCACCCACCCACTCACCCACCCTCCTATCCATTCATTACCCAATAATGGAAACAATGTTAAGTTCCCAGGACTGAGTAGAGCATGGGGGAGAAACGTGCCCTGGTGTCTCCTGGGGAACCCCAAATGGAACCTCACTTGTAAGAGGCAAACATGTTGCCCTAAAACCTTAATGGGAATGAGTTCCAAGACCAGCTTGTGGATCAACCATAAGTCTACAAGTTCTCATTTCTGCCTTCAGTGCCTCTCCCATGCCAAGGCATAGAAGCTCGCTACAGGCTCAGGGTCTTGGGTAGGGTCAGCGGGGCCCAAGGTAAAGGACAACCCAGTGGTTCCAAAGGGCCTGGGCTCAGAAGCTGGGTCCTAAGTTGTAATCTTCCCAAGAGGCCAGCTTCTAAACCCAGAGCAACGATGACGCTCTCATACTGAGACACAAATGCCACGGGGACCCAAGATGTCTCCTGCCAGCCTTATCTCTCTGCTTGGACAGAATTTAAATGGCAGGGTTTGGCCACATTAACAGTTCTTTACTGAAGGTGACACTCAGCTCCCAGCAGCGTGGAGGGGTGTGGCAGCCAGACAGAGTCTGCTGTGGCCTTTTGGCTCTTCCCATGATTCTCAGCATCATCGGGAAGTGGTTGTGCTGGGCCTCGGGCTCTGGCTGCGCTCCGTGTCTAGCAGAGCTACCAAACCACAGATACTCAATTTCCCATACGTCTTTGCGAGTTTTCTGATCAGAGGGGTAAGGTCAGAGAACTCTTCTTGTGCAAACTTCGGGGTGAGGCCTTTTGGAGGTCTCAGAGAGTGAGTTCCCGGAAGCAGCTCTACAACAGTTTGAAGGACAGGCGCTTCTTCTGCCGGGTGTTATTTCATCAATTTGTTTCTACTCTAATCTATGGTAGTTACTCTCTGCAAGCTGCACCAAGCTAAACTTGGTATCCGACCCACCGTGCCGGCCTGTGATCACAGTCGGTGTTTTTAAAAAAGTGAGTGGCACACAGAAGACAAGTTGCCCCGGAGTCACTAAGGTGCTTGCTCACTGCTGAAGCGGTTGTAGCTGGGAGGGATGAGTGTGGTGTGTGCATGTCCGATTTCGGGCGTGCTCTGCTTGTGTGTGTGTGTGTGTCAGTGTGTGTGTGTGTGTGTGTGTGTGTGTGTGTGTGTGTGTGTGTGTTGGGGTGTGAGGTTTCCAGATAGGCATGTGGGCAACCACTAAAGAGACTGGAAGTATGTGGACACTCTTCAGGGGGGAAGACACATTATATTTAGCCTAACCTGATTTGGGGGTCACGTACATGGCCCTGGTGCTAAAGTGTCACATCCCCAGCCCCAGGCTCTGAGCTGACATCGATACAGAATAAAAAAAAAAAAAAAAAAAAAAAAAAAAAAAAAAAAGCACTTGGCAACAATTGCTAAGATGTGAAGAAAAATTGTTTTGAATATTACAATTATAGATATAATGCTATTAGAAACGTGATTCAAGGTTTATGAAAACCTTATTTATATTGATTTATTCCAAAGCCATCAAGACTCCTTGAAAATAATTACAGTTGACATTTCTATCAGTGAAACCAAACGCTGGTGTCACATAGTGGAAATGACACACTCGGGATAGGCCTCGCTCTAGAGAGCAGCCAACAACGGATCAGCTCCCACAGACCCCACAGCCTGCCCGGCCGAGGGACAGCCTCTGGGCAATTCACATGGGGCCTCTCTACCAGATGCTCTCTGACATCAGCAACTGTCTCAGATCTGACAGGGCCAGCAAGGACTGGCACCTTGTGGCTGGATCTGGAACGGAGCTCAGTCAGGCCAGGGGCAGGGAAGGGAGGCTCTAGACACAGGGGTGAGGTGAGTTTGGCTGCTAGGGTGGAGACTTGAGGAGCAGGGAGGGCTGTGGGAAGTGGGAACACGGGGAAAGAAAAGGGAGGAAAGAGAGCTCCCTGGTGCTTTGAGAAAGAAAGCCCTTTGCTTGAGACGGTCTGGCATGGATTGTTTGCCAGTGTTGGCTTTACAAGAGCTGCCGTCTCCTCTGCGGGGCCAAGTCACAGCTGTTCTATCTTCTGGCCTGGCTAGTCTCAAGCATAGAGAACAAGTGGCTGCTCGTGGTCACCCTGACACAATCCTGGAGTCAAGGGGTGGCCCTCGTTAGATTCTGTCCTCACAGCAGGCTCAGCAGGATGATGGTGGGTAGTGAAATCAATTTCATGGGCTGCAACCAGCACAGGAGGAGTTAGGTGAGTCTGTCTGTCGAGTAGTTCTCGCCCCAACATATGGCACGTAAGTCACGCGCTTCTGTTTGCTGGCTGTGAGTCCTGTGTGACTTTTTTAAATAAATAATTTAAAATTTTAAATGCTGATGGATGATCACTATTAAACAGAGAGTACAAGATGATTTTTCATCAGTGTGGCCCCGAGAAACCAAAAGGTTGGACACCCTGCTCTGGGCTTTTGTCTGGGTTCTTGGATTCCTATTCCTTTCTGAGATACTGAGACTGAGGGAGTGTGTATTATACAACCTTCATAGTTATTACATTTGTTTCTGTGCCCAAATACCCCACAAGAACTTTTTTTTGGGGGGGGCTTACAGTTCTAAGGAATACAGTCCATGGTGGTGGGGGCACCGCAGTCCCTCAGATCCCAGTCAGGACGCAGAGAGGGGAATGCCAATGTTCAGCTTACTTTCTCCTTTTTATACAACCTGGGACCGCCACCACACTCAGAGTGGGCCCTCCCTCCACAGCAAAACCTTTCTGGGAACACTGAAAAGAGCACCCAGAGGTGTGTTTCCATGGCGATTTTAAGCCCAGTCAAATAGACAATGATTTACCATCACAACTTTTCCACGTGTTGAGTTGTATTTTGATTCCAGATGTGTTTCCAAAGGCTGGAGCAAATGGGTCAGGCAGGAGGAGCACTGGGAGCAGGCCAGATGACACCCGCAGTCATCTCCTTATAGAATGGCCAGCCTTGCATGTGCCCTCACTTGGCGTATTTTCTTTTGTCTTGCACAATCCTACAGGAGAAGTTGGTAGCCAGATCAATCCACACACCATTTTATGCTCTTGAAGCACCTGCACCAGAATGTCTCTCCTAGGAACTTCTGTAGGTAGGTAGACCAGTACCCCACTCATGTCAGGTGTGCGCAGTACAGTTGCAGGCTTACATGAATAAAGGCGGCCTTCCCCGGGAATGAGACTCCTGGATGACAGGTTCCAAAGTGGTCCAAAGGAGCCCACCACAGGCAGAGGCATGCCCCCCTCAGAGAGCTCTGACTCCACCTCAAGCTTTCCAAACCTGCTCTTCCACATCACCGAGAGCCATGTCAGACACACGTGGGATCAAGGCCTTGGGCAGCTGTCTGTGCCCAGTCTCCAACCAGGGCAGGCAGCTAATGGGGAAGAGTGAGGGGGTACCTTTTCCTTGTAAAAGTAGCCCGCAGGGCTTTCTCCCTGTGAATCTGGACTCTCCGAAGGAAAGTCCAGGGAGCCCCAGAGTGAAGCCCGTGGGCACTCATGGCAAGGATTTATTTTATTCTTCAGCTTTCCCTTGCCTGTTTTCTCTTTCCCAAGATCCCCTGCTCCCTTTTGGAGGTTCCTGGGGGTCTAGGCAGACACCTCCCCTCCTAGGACAGAACGTGGGACCTGAATGGAACACTTGCCACCCAGTGCAGCGGCTGCCTCTGTAGTAGTTATGTGACCTGTTCAACCTGTTGATCACGTGACCTGTTCAACCTGTCAAGTTAGGGTGTGTCCTTGGGCAAGACCTTCCTCTTCTCTTAATTAGGATTTTGTGGGGTCGATTAGGAGCTTGAGCATCTTACTAGAGCTAATGCCCTGAAGAAAATGTCTCTCCTCCTTCTGACAACCATTAACTGCCTATAAATTCTCGAGAGGAACGGCAGGGCTGCAGGACAACCTTGGAGCGAAAGCACACTGACTGACAGACACTAGAACATTGAATGACGATTTTGCATCTGTGGTATACCCTGCACAGACGGCATCCACACCAGGAAGCATGGAAGAAAGCCTTTTGCAGGGCCATGCACAGCCCTGGGGAAGGCTTGCCACTCGGAAGCACCTGGCTCTGAGGCCTTGGTCTTGTTCCTCCAGGCCAGGACTCAGACATAAATCACTGTATGTCTCCCATTTGTTTCCGAGGAAGGGAGTGGGGACAAGATGCTTGCCCATGCAGAAGGAACATCTGCCCTATTCTTGCTCCACACGGGACAGCTCTGCCTTGCTCAGCACCTTGGGACAGGTGGAAAGTCCAAGGTTTGAGACTGCCTGGGTCTTCCCAGTTTGTTTGGGCAGGAGTACCTGGCACCTGGAGGTGTGTGATCCTCCCAAGGGAACCCCACAGAAGCATGGGTGAGCCTTATGATGTAGGTCACTATGACCTTGAACTCCCAAGTCTCTTCCGATCGGGAAAGGATTTGCTGGCTGGCTGACATCTTTGTGTGTTTCTGTCTTAGAAAATGTTAAAGGTTTTTAAAAGAATTTTGAAAGGAGCTCATGGTGTGGCTTACGGTCATTCATTAAAAGGTATCTACCTAATAAGCCCTGTGTGGGAAAAAGTACCTGCAGGACCGGCTGTTCAGTGTGAGGAGTGAGCCAGCCACTAAGGCTCAGCTAATGAGTGCTTCTGGAGCCAACAGCCAGGGAAGCTTCTAGATGTGTAGCAGGAGCGGCTGCTGCAGGTCTCTCAGCACCTGATCTACAGCAAGGCATTGGGAATTACTCCTGGAAGTTCTCACACAAGAGGCTTTACCAGTTCTTTTGACAGTTCTACCCTCCACAAACAAATTGTCTCTGCTTAAACTGCACAGGCAGGCTCCACCCAATGGAGTCCTGGAAGTCACAGGGGCCCTACTGCAGGCCAAGGGCCTGCCTGCCCGCCTGCTGCCCGCTTGCCCGCCTGCTGCCCTAGCTTCACACAGGAGGTACCAACTTCAGTAGCACAGTGCCTGCGCCCTCTGGGAGTCCTGGGCTTCTATGGCTTGGCTTGGGTTTCCATAAAGTTTCTGAAACCTGGCGAAGCAGCTGATGGCATCGGTGCCCAGAGACTGCACAACAACCCGGCTCTGTGAGGCAAGGATCGCAGTTCACAGCTGCTGATGCAGAACCCCATGGCATCTCCTTGGGCAAGAAAGGGACTTACAAAAGGCCACGGCAGCTGACACGGCACTGGAGAATTAAAATTCGAACCAGACTGGCTGGGCTCCCAGCAGCTCCCAGGAGCTCCCAGTTCAGGAGTAGCGGACTAGAAAGCTGTTCAGTGAGCATTGCTACCATTGCAGAACACAGTCCCAAACCAATGTGTCCTGTGATCTGATTGGAAGGAGACCAATCAACCTGGACTTAAAGATTGTGAGAAATTGTAGTTAGCTCCCCAGCCCTCCCAGTACAGAAGGGAAGTGCAGTGGAGGAGGGCAGGGTTGAAGTCCCACAGTGAGAAGCAGGATCCTAGGGTCCCTCTGCCTGATCCATAACCCTGTGTGGACAGGCTGGCTGGCAGGCAGAGTGGACATGTGACAGGCACATAAGAAATGGGAGAGTCTAAGGGCAGAGAGTAGGTGATCAACAATAGGACAAGCATGGCTATTGGCGGCGGGAAACCTGAAGGGACTCCTTCATCAGACACCTGAATGAGCATGGCTGCTATGAACAAGAGGGTCTTTGGATGGGTCCAGGGAAAAAGGAACGTGTGTGAGTTGTACCATAATGGGGAAATCAAACCAATTGTCTTTGGTCAGGGATGGGTATATCTGTCTAGAGTGGTTTTGAATTTATCTCGTGCCCTAGAGGCTTCATCGAAGCCTGTCCATCCAGCACCAGGGTGACTGAACCTACAAGCTCAGGCACTCTTCCACACCTGGTCCAAGGAGCCTAAGCAGAGAAAGAATGGATGAGGGGCATGAAGAGAGCCCTGAAGTCCCTGTGAACCCTGGGAACAGCGTGGCTGTACAAAAAGGGCACTTTGGAACAGGGCCACGATGGCCCCAACTCATTCTCCCAGCTGCAGTCGACATGAGGAGTGAGGTGCCTTACCCCAACAGTTGCTCTTCCTGTGGGTCCCCACCTTGGTGGAATGTGGGTCATCATAAGCCTCTGCCTGGCCACAGAGGCTTCTGACAAAGCTGTAGGGGGCCAGGCATTAATGTGCGTGGGTGGGGGGCCGGGTTTGCTAACTTCCTTAAGTATGGGTTACCAAAAGAAGGACAGACTTGATATCAAACTTGATATTCGAGTCACAGACTAAGAGGGAGGGAAGGAAAAGCTTTGTTGCGGGGGGTGGTGGGGGGGGCCTGCTGCATCTCTTGCCCACCCCCGGCCCCAGGCCCCCAGCCCTCTCAGACACTCTTTAGTGCCCAGGCTGCAGTATGTCCACCGCCTTCTCTGTCTGCCTCTTTCTGCTCCTTAGTGCCAACATGCTGGCTGGCACCTCATAGGTGTTGTTAAATGTTAAGCCGAGCCATCTGCATGGTTAATCTGCCTGTTTCCTATCACCAGGACTTGGCAGGGTCTGGCTTCTTTTTCTTTTTCTTTTCCTTCTAAATTTATTGACGTTAAGTGTATTTAAATGGGTTTGGGTCATCCCAGCCTCAGGTAGAGAGAAGAATTGACTTCAATCTCGATATCTTCATAGGTCATACCAAACACCTCCTTCGCCTCTTCCATGTGATCGCCACACTCCTCTCTCCTCCCTCTGTGGAGGTTGCCGGAGAGGTTGATCCTGATCTATTTCTCTACCCAGAGTGTTGACAGGGACAAGACACGCCCTTGGTCTTTCGTGTCTTCATATTTGCACCTTTATGGAGATTCAGGAAGTTCCAGGCACTCGTGTCCCCTCGCTTCCACCATAGCTAGTCCGTAATTCACTTGCCTCTGCCCCGACCCCTGGGAACATGGCAGCATGAGGTAATCCATCCTCAATGAAGGCCTGAATTGCGATATGTCAAGGGTATCTCAGTGTATGTAGCAAGCCCAATAAAGGCATGACCAGTTGGGCCCAGAGTTGGCTCAGGATCCAGTGCCAGGAGGGTGCCCGAAACTCTCACATGGAATCCACGGTGGGACAACCCCTGGGCAGCACATGGGAAGCCCTCTGCAGAGACAGGGTCGCAGTTAGCTGGGAAGGTTGGAGCCCTAGTTTCACTGTGGCCTACGCTACACTGAACCAAGCATCTTGTCAGTTGCTGAAGAGGGTTTTGCTGTGGTCATTGGATAACATGGTACAGGACACCAAGAGCCATCCATTTCCACAAGGTTTCTGTGCCTGGGTGTTTAGTTACAGTGCTGTTTGATGCTCAGGAACAGGTCGCCCTGTTGGCCTATGCCATTGTCCCTGTCTGCTGGAATAAGAGGCACGAGTCCATCTCCTAAGTCAGGGTGCAGCTGAGGCCTGACCACAGATAGTGAGGAAATCAAGAGAGAGAGGTTCCACGTCCTCTTGTCATGGGTGTGATTAGGATGTTGGGTGATTTAAAACAGCTAAGCAAGGGACAAGTGCCTGCTCCTGTGGGGACAAGACTATGGGCTATGGCCTGATCTTTGAGATTTCTGATTTCTAAAGTGCTTGACGGATCTTCTGCCTGGCCTCTCTCTGTTGCAGAGACGCCGTGGGGACCAAGAGGGTCTGCCTTAGCAGCCTGCTTCTGTTAGACTGGAGATAGTCTGGTGTTGGGCAGGAGGAGAGGGAAGAGAAATGATGCTCGATAGCGAGGGCAGCTGCTGTCTGTTAGATGCAGGGGAGTGGCCAAGGCTGCCTCCTCCACAGCTCAGCCCTAGGCGAGACACCAAGCACCTAGTCTTGCCATCTTCAGCCACTGAGGAGAACTGATACACAGCAAGACTTACTTGAGCAATACTTAAGAAAAGCCTGTAGAACAAGGCCTAGCCTGGGAAACCGTGCACTCCTGTGCAACGCTGCACTCCTGTGCCAAGACCTTTAAGCTTCACACCTGTCTGGAAGGCAAGTTCAATGGCATTTCTCAATGGCTCAAAGGAAAGTTGTGTCCCTGCTGTCACAGCCAACAAGTGGCAGAAGTAGGATTTGAACCCAGGAGACTCTTGCCTCAAAGCCCAGATGAAGGGGCCCAGCCTCAGGCCGAGCCTGTCTTCTGCACTTAGACACATGACATTTTCTGCCCAGCACTCCTGGAGGTGAGAGGGGTTGGTGAACCCCAGAGACTGGACAGGCAGTGAGAATGGGTGTGACTGAGTGACGAGGCCCTGGGCCCACCTCCCCACTGAGAAGGCTTCCTGAAGGTTACAGAACTGGACCTCTAAGGGAAGTTCACCTGGCGAACTAGAACTCTGAGTAAGCACTCCTGTCTCTCCTGCTCGCCTGTGGTTAGAATTTGTCATTGCTGGCAGCTGACCATCACCCCCATCAAGATACAGAACACTTCCATTGCCCCCCAAAAGTCCCCTCCTGAAAGGTTTCCAGCCAGTAGTTCACACACACACACACACACACACACACACACACACACACACACACACTGACACCCCTCCCACTCCAAACAGCCACCAAAGGCTGAGTTTTAAAAGATTAGCGGAAACTAACAAGGAGAAGGAGATGTCGAAGGCAACATGAAGGAGCCAGCCAGCCAGCTGGAGTGCCGACCTACGGCTGTGAACGGAGCAGAGCAGTACCAGCTGAGGTCAGCCATGATGTCAGAGAGATTGTGTAAGAAAAAGAGCCTGCAGTCTTGGGAGAAGCTGCGACTTCATGCCAAAGGATCAGGAACCCAAGCTGCAAAGAAGCCCACTTCGAGCTGTGCTGGCTGACTGGAGGTCACAGCAGTGGTGGGTGACTGAAAAGCAGAGAACGCCAGGCTGCGAGGCTGCGCGGCTGCGGGGAGCCGAGGCAGTTGTGGCCAGCTCAAGCACCACACTTGGCCCCTTTAGACTACTGCCCACACGTGCGGACCCCACGGATTTTTGTTTGTTTGTTTTTGTTTTTCAAGCAAAACAAGAAGTCTAGATTCCTAAGAGTCATCTTTGGATTTTAAAAATTGAGAAATAGACTTAAATCTCTCTGAAATAAGGGCTCCTGCAAACTACCAGGTGGAGGATGCTGGGGGGGGGGGTGGACTTTAACCAAGAAAAGGGCAGGTTTCTCCCAGGTAATGTACTCTCTGAGTACCGAGTTTCCCTCAAACATGTACAAACACACCTGGGTAGTCACCACCCTTTTGAAGATACGAATCTGCCTGGCAGCTCTGAGGACAGATTGGGAGGTCTGTGCCGGGAGACAAGCAAGGAGCTAGGGAGAGGAAAAGGCCAGTCGGCTGGGCCTCGAGGATGTACTTTTTCCTGTGCCCACAGAGTCCTGTGTCCTCTATAAGTCCTAGTCACAGGATCATGTGTGTGACATGTGACCTTCTAGAATGTGTGAGAGGTGCCCTGGTAGACAGGCCACCCTCCTGAAGGGTCGGGACCTTCCCCCAACGTCCCTTGATATTCTCCCACCTCACTCAGCACCCAGCACACTGGATGGCTCTGGATGTTAGGCCCACTCAGGTGGATATCCTCAAAGCCACATACAAATGTGAAGCCTCTCCCTGTCCAACACGTATGACTGGAGCAGCCACTCCTGGGGCAGCGAGGACTAGGCCTCACCAGAGTGTCCCCTGAGGTAAGAGACTTAGGTTTAGCATTCATGAAGCCTCTGTGCTCCTGGGGCAGGGTGGGAAGGGGCGCCATAAATAGGACTTGTCCAAAAGGCAAAAGTCAATGGTGAAGAAGCCATGTGACTGAGGCCGGAGATGTCACACGGAAGAGGCTTAAAGAGCCTGGTCACAGGACTGTGAGGGAGAACAGTGTGAGTGTGCCGGCTGAGCCATAAGCAGAAGAGAGTGGCCAAAGCAGAGAGCAACGGAAACGTGGGGGAGACACAGAGGGGCAGAGGCTGGGCCCTTCCATCACACTGGGGACCATGGCTACGACATGGACGTGGCTTCTGAAGATGAGAGCCACAGTGAGAGAGAAGAGGGGCAGCCCTGAGGCCTTCAGCACCCTCTCCTCTGAGAAGATGAGGATAAGAGCTGTGGAGCCACCTAGCAGCTGCAGCCCTGCAGGAGGCTGTGGAACTGAGCCATGAGGGCCAGCAAGGGCAAGAGGTGGGGGAGGAGGGAGGGTAGCGAGGCGTGGGCTGCCCTGACTCATCTTGAAGGTGGAAGTGGGAGGGCTTAGCTGATAGGTGGCCTGTGGGTGGCATATGCTGCACAAAGACCATGAAAGGAAGGCTGCAGGTGCCTGGTGGCCCACTGGATTGCACATTAACCCTTTCCGTGCTGCCTCCTACTTTCCCCGGCCCCTTGTCTCACTGAGGCGCTTTGGGCCCCTGGTAATGACTATGTGGAGCAGGGCGAGGTGGTACTTTGCCTTCCAACCTTTTCTCTTTCCCCTTTTTATCACGGTGGCACATCCTGGGTCTCATTCACCAAGTCTGAACCTTGTTGTTCTCCACCCCCCACCCCCAACCCTCGCTCTTTTTGCTTACCAAGATTTTCGACCTCTAGTCGCAAACTCTCTACGCGCATAGCCAAGTCTGCAGTCTTTTCTATCAGAAGAGAATTGAGCGAACCTTCTGAGTTTTCAGCTTTCCCTCCAAACTTTTTCAAAATAGTATATATGAAAACTACAAAGCAAAACCGGAAACCCTCCACACCCCCATACCCCTGGAACACAGTAGGAGACCCCCCCAGCGGCAGCAGCTGCCATTTTGCCAATCTCCTTAAGCAACATTGCTAACCCCTCACAATCTTCCTCTAGCCACATTAGAAGCGGAGTTACCCATTATATCTAAGCCACATTGGACACCAGAGTAGGCATACATTTTTTGCAACCTACTTTTAATAAGGGTTCAGCCTCTCCTCTAGCCCACCACCCAGCAGAGGTAGGGGAAGAGAAATATTATTAGGAAGTGGGGGGAGCGGACCTGTTCAGCAACAGTTCTTTGGGGGTGAGCTTGATCTTCTTGGACAGCAGGGCAATGCGAAGAGACGGAGAAGTGTTGGGTTGCTTGTGCGAGGAGAGGTAGAGAAGGGCAGGAGTGGAGACAGACAGGCAGCAGGACCGATTGGATGAAAGTAGGTCCCACCCACTTTCACATGGGAGGAGTGGGGATCCTCCCACGGAGAAAGCACTGGGGCAGCCTAGCCCAGTCAGAAGCAGAGCTGGAGCGCAGAAGCCGCTGGGAAGCTTGGGTTTTCCTCCAATGGATTCTCAGACCTTGAGCTCAATGATGACAGGGATTGAAGAGGGAGAAGAGGCTGTGTGACATTGTCGCCAGGCTGCCCAGGGCTCTCGAGACCCTCCAAGCTCCAAAGTATCAAAGCACACAAGGACACTAGGCCACCCTGATGGGAGGTCCCTAAAGAGTCCTAAAGGTGGCACAGAAGGCGGATTATTCCAGCTGTAGAGAAAAACTGGACAGAGTGGGCAGCAAGTCCATAGGAGCTGATTTACATGGGCTTCTAAGAGCCGACTGTAGGCACCTCCTTCTGGCTGCAGACAGGAGCTGTCACAGATCCAACATGCATGGACTACTTACACGCCAGGACCAGAAGACACACACAGCAGGGCCCTCTTCTCCCCCGGGAGCCTCTTGTTGAACCCCTCCCCCAGAGTGTATGTGATATTTATGGGCCGCCACCCTGGGATATCCAGGGAAGGGCTGACTGGGACATCTCAAATGTTCCTGTCAGTGGCAACGGGATGGAGGAAGGCAGTTCTTCATACCTCCAAACTGCCACCTATATCCTGAGGAGGTCCCTTAATCTCTCAGGGACCTCCACTCAGGTAAAACTGGATCTTTGGTCTCAGAAAAGAAATTGAGGATGAGCCAGTCCGAGTCATTATAAAGACGGGAAAGGCTCTCAGGAGGAGAGTCCTGCTTGCAAGCACAAGTGTGGGCTTCTCACGAGTCCCACCTCAGCATCATGCATGGCCTTAGCCTTGTAGAACATTTTGGTCGCTCTTTAGTTACGTTTCAAAAGATTTCTAAGAAACTCTTCCCTCTCAGTAATGAGATGATTAGGGAGGCTGAAGGGGGTGCCGGGGTGGAAAGGGCAGGAAATGTGTTAGATGAGTTATTGACACTACGGGCAGGCAGCCGCACAGAGAGGTTCTGAGGCAAACCCATGAGGCAGATTTATAGTTCTGAGGAAGACTCTCCAATTCTCCAGCAGGCTACAGGGAAGGTGTGTGAAAACCGTACTCCTTTGTTGTTTCTGAGCCTGCAAACTCATTTCCCCAGGGGAGAGGCCTGGGCATCTGCAAGTCCATTAGCTCTTAAAACTTTGTCCTGTCAGTGTCTGTGGAGCTGGGAAGAGAGCAGCAGCCTAGCCTGAGCTGAAGAACTGTAGCGCAGCTCCAGCGGTCCCTTGGGTGAGGCTCCAGTTGTAAGAAAACCAGGGCTACTCAAGGGGTTGGGACACATTGTCAACTTATTAGAGAGTTTCTATGCAAACGGTAGGTGTCTGGCTGGGAAGAAGGAAAGTATGCAGGTCGGCCTTTGAGCGAGATTAGCTGCTGTTTTGGCGTCCTCTCTTGAAACATCTGTTGAGACTGAGGAGAAGACCCAGGGGCCAAAAGTTCTCGTCCTGTAAGCTGCTTGTCCTGTAAGCTTGAGGGTCTGAGTTCAAATCCTGTACAAGCAAAGCTCTTGGGAGGTGGAGACAGGCAGCTCTCTGGGACTCGGTGGTCAGTCTGACTGAAGTGGTGAACCCCAAATCACCATGAGACCCATTTTGTAAGGGGTCTAGCATAGTGGCACATCCTTTAATCCCAGCACTCAAGCAGAAGAGTCAGGAGGACCTGTGTGAGTTGAAGGCCAGTCCTGTCTACAAATTGAGTTCCAGGACAGCCAGGGTTACATAGAAAGACCTTGCCTTCTTGTCTCGACAAAACAAACAAAAAAAGCAAGGGAGGGGGGCAGAGAGCGACAGAGAGAGCAAGAGAGACAGAGAGGGAGAGAGAGACTAAGGTAGACTCTGACTTCCCCACACCTGCATACACAGTGCACACATGTGAACACACAGATTTTAAAGTATACATTTTCTCTCCGCATGATGGCGCACACCTTGATGCCCACCTTGAATCCTAGCACCTGTCAGATGGGAAGAAATCTGGAAGAAATGGTGTCATCACTGGGACATCGAAACTTCCCGTGCAAAAACGCACACCGTACTTTGTAAAAGTAACTCTTCTTCATCAGATGTAATTGTCTCTGAGGCTTACTGCTGAATAAGCTCACCCTTTGTAGTTCTTTCTGAACCCTGGCTGGCTGGCTCAACTCAGCTATTCTGGTTCAAACTCCTCTCCAAGTTGACTGATTCAAAACAGCTTCTCTCAGCTTCTCACTGAATTGCTTTGCTTGGCTTCAAACTCACTCTGGCAAGTTGTTCTAATCTTCTGCCTCTTTCTTATTCTTCAATTGCTTCTGCTGACCTGCACCAAACTGCACTGACTCCCAACTGCCTGTCTCTCTCTCTCTCTCTCTCTCTCTCTCTCTCTCTCTCTCTCTCTCTCTCTTTCTCTCTCTCTCTCTCTCCCTCTCTTTCCCTGCTCTTAAGTAGCTTTTCTCCTGAAAGTTGGGCGTATACTATCTGACTCATTCTGTCAAATCTTTCTCTGATTTGTCAGTATGTCGGACTTTCACTTAGACATCATTGTTTGGGATTTAAAGTTGTGGACTAAAGGATTCCAGGCAGAGGGATTAAAGGTGTGTGCCAAGGGCATGTCTGCATCCCAGCTGGATCACAGACCTAGAAGGCCTTTAGATGTGATCCTATTTTGCAGAATTAAAATTCTTCTACAGTTCTTATGTCTAAGCTGTGCACCGAAAGCAGCCAGGGTGGCTGCATCATGAGGGGTCTTATTTGACTGAACACAATGCCGGCAAGACATTAAATTTTAATGACTTCCTTTAATAATTAATGCCTGAGCAGAACTGGACAGAGGTTTAATTTGGATACATAACTCTCAGTGGAGCAAGAATATATTGCCCCAATTGTCAGGCGTGGACACAGCATTTAGTGATGGCAGCTGTTTCCTGCTCTGCCACTGTCAGTGTATCAGGGATGTCAGGTCTTGTAGCATGATGGCCCTAACTGTTGGATTTCAGAGTGTGATCCCACAGAATGTGAATGGACCGTCTGACAGGTATAGAGAGTGCAGTACAACACCAGAGAACACTCTTGAGAAGGAATCCAGTGGTGACCAAACAGAAGATGGTGCGAGGTTGCTCTTGGTGTGGGGACACCAGCAGCATCAAAAACAAACCATCGAGTAAGTTGGCCACTGCTATGAAGCCTAGAGAAGGAGCTTCTAAATCTATTTTCCCCAGGATGCAGTGGTCCACACCTTTAATCCCAGCGTTCAGGAGTCAGAGGATCTCTGAGTTTGGGGCCAGCCTCGTCTACAGAGTGAGTTCCGGGCCAGCTAGGGCTACATAATGAGACCCTGCCTCAAGATTTTTTTTTAAAGTCCTTTTCTTTGAAGAGGACAGTGAGTCTCAGTGGCTTGGCAGCCATGTCTGGACACTGGGGAAGGGAAGCTCTATTGTAGAATTTTGTTGCTGATGTTTTAGTCAGAGTGGGACTAGCCTTTTATATAACCTGAGGAAAATCAGTGATGTGAGCTTGAGGCTGCAGTCGGGGGTCTGAGGGAAGTGACAAAGCAGCTCTGAGCACTGTGAGTTCTTCATCTCCCTCCCTCCCTCCCTCCCTCCCTCCCTCCTCTTTCCTCTGAAGTAGAATACAAAGGGAGAAAATAGATCTCTGATGTTGGGTCTACTTGAGGTTTTACAAACACATCCATTGTGTCTCCACTTGACGTGCAAAACTGGGGATGGTCTAGTCTGCTCAGCTCAACCTCACCCCAGGCTCCAGGCTTCTCCCAGCAATGTGGGCTGCATGCATGGAGCAGCCCCTTTGTCGTTGCTTGGGGTTTGAAGCATAGCCAAACCTTGTGCTGAAGGTCCAGCCCCCAATTCCACACTGCTCAGGGGTGCTGCCTTTGGGGCAACTGGCTAGTGAGGGCTCTGCCCTGTCAACAAAGCTTCATGGGCTACTGGAGGGCAGCAGAAGCCTCTGTTGGAGCCCACTTGCAACGGCAAGAATCGTTTGCCATGTGCCCTTAATGGTATATTTTGTCCCTAACCCTTTCTTCCTCTTGGGCTGGGGTCTCACTGTGTGTCCCAAATTGTCCTTAATAAACTTAACAGTTTTTCTGCATCTGCCTCTTAAATGCTGGGATTATAGGCATACACAACTGGTGGCAGTGATGACAGCTCCTCACATGGTCCCTCTCTCTCCCCCACTTCTCTTCCCTCCAGCTACCACTGTGGCTCCGACAGCTCTTCTCCCACCCACTGTAATGATCTGCTTTGCCACAGGTCTGTAGCAATGGAACCAAAGGGGCAGTGGACTAAAAACCCGATAGACAAAATAAACCTTTTTCTCCTCTTAACATTGTTTGTTCCTGGGGGCATTTTGTCACAATGGTAGAAGGCTAACACACCATCAGCTTCTCCCATAGGCTCTGGACCCTGAAGGGTTCCCTGCCTCTGACCTGGTCAGCACTGGGCTGCAAGTCATGGGAAGAGGCCCATAGCCCACCCCCTCCAGGCCAGTGCCCTGGAATAGCCTGAGCCCAGGCTTCCCCTGGTTCCCTGAAGCCTCAGCCTGTTTGAACATCCAGAAGTCACTGGACAGGTAGAGGGTAGGGACCAGGAGATGAGCCTTTGAGTTTAGGCAGGGGTGGGGAGTAGGGAGTGGGGGTCACTTCCTTCCTAGGCTGTCCTTCCCAGGCTGCCCTGACTTCTGGGCATTTGTCCTGAGGGAAGGATGTTCTGGGGTGGCAGCAACACTGCCTCTGCTTTGGGGTACACCACATCTTTAATGCTCCTCTCCCTCCCCTCAGTGTGAAGTGCATGGCCTCTGAGGCTCTCCCTACCTGCTTCCAAGGGAGGCCCATGCCCTAGAGCTGAGCTGCGCCCTTCTACTTGGCCCCTTTGAGCCTTCATAGCTTCACACAGTAGGATCACAGTCCTGGCTCTGCTGACCTTAGAGCCTGATGTTGAGGTGAAATGTTAGCTAGGGGACCACTATGCCTGGGAGGCCCTGCAGCTGGGCATTGGAGCCTTGAATGGTCTCAGAGTCTCAGGCATTTGCTTGAGACAGGTTGACCTAGAACACACTACATTAGCTGAGGATGACCCTGAATTTCTGAACTCCCTGCTTTTACCTTCCAGTACTGGGATGACAGGTGTGCATTACCACAGTGGGTTTCTCTGTTGGGGGAGCAAAGGCCTGGCTTCATATGTTCCTGGCAAGCGCCCTACCAACTGAGCCATATCCTCAGATTTGAGACATTGGGCAATCTCACAGGTATAGCCTGGGTCTACTGTGTGCCTGACCCCATGTGTACCGTGGCAGGACAGGTACTGGCCACGGTGTCATAGATCCACCCCAGTGGCATCTGGTCCTGAATTTGGTGGCCTCAGAGTCTTCCCACCTGGAGGCTTCTGGATTCTTTCAGGATAGACCAAACAGCTGATGTCATTTGGAGCACACCTCTGGCAAGGGCCAGCCCGACCCCCATTCAAAGCCCCATACTAGCCTGGGGGGGGGGAGGTAGAAAGAGCCCCAGGTGCTACCTCCAGGCACAGAACTGGAGATTGGCTCATGCCCTGAAGCATCTGTCCCCTCCCTTTCTCCTTTCCTCCTGCTTGGCTCTCCTGGGCACCTCCTCTGCTCCACCTCCTCTGCTCCTCAGACCTCAGAGAATATTTAACCACCTGTTAAATGATTTATCCCATCCAGGCCCCAGAGCTCAGGGCATCTCATGGGCCTCCTCGAGAATTAACTAGAGCCATAAATCAAAGCGACATGTGAGAATTTTCAGCTGCCTCAGACAGCAGGCAGCGGTGTGCCCAGATGGGAAAATGGCATTTAGAAGAAAGATGTGTGCACCGGCCTGGCCCAGAACCGCCCAGACTAACCTAGAAGGAGAAAGGAGGAGGTGGGCCAAGGACGCTGGACTTTCAGAGCTCTGTTGGTGGTGTGGGGGAGGGGAACATGCTGGTGTTCTCTGAGCTACTGTCTGAGGCAGGTAGCACCTTAGCTCTTCCACAGCTGACAAAGAGCTCGGCCACCTGCGGTCTCATTTGACCACAGGACAGTCTGGGGAATACTGGTGCATCAGAGGCAAAATGCAGTCCTGGGCTCTGGGCATCAGGAGACAGGATGGGGAGGGCCCTGATTAGTGGTAGGCTGGCACTGGACATGTGTGATTGAACCCAGGAAACAGACCACAACTTTGGCTGGGCACTGTGACAAGAGGACATCGGGTGAGGCTACATTCAGATTCTGGGTGGTACAGGAGTTCAGAGGGGAGCAGATGACGGAGCTAGGCCTCACACCCAGCCACAAGCTGGACCCCGAGTGCCCCTACCTGGTCACCCAGACCTAAGAAGGACATGGCCCAGCTGCTCTGGCTGCTGGCTTTCTGCATGGGCCTTCCCAATTGGCTTCTGTAATCCCCGCCAGGCAGCTGAGGGGCTGGTTGCCTAGCAACAGTGCTGGTCTCACCTCACAGCCTTTCTGAACCTCCCTGGTCTTCTGACCATGTTCTGCTGGCAGTGTGGCCAGGAAAGAGTGTCCACGGAGGGGCATGAGCCAGGGACCCCAGCAGCCACACTTAGCTCATTTCCACAGGGTGGTCTGTCATTGCTTTGAAGAAAAAAGTTAACATGGGAGGTGCAGTGCCAGGCATCGCCAACGACTATGGCTGAGGAAGAAATGTACTTTTCTATCAAAGGTAGACACTTTTCGTTCGTTTGTTTGTTTGTTTGTTTGTTTGTTTGTTTGTTTTTCAAGACAGGGTTTCTCTGTGTAGCCCTGGCTGTCCTGGAACTCATTCTGTAGACCAGGCTGGCCTCAAACTCAGAAATCTGCCTGCCTCTGCCTCCCAACTGCTGGGATCTAAGGTGTGCGCCACCACTGCCCGGCTGGTAGACACTTTTCTAACAAAGAAATGTACTTTTCTATCTAGCCTGCCAAGGGTAAGTCCCCTTGGAAAAGTGAGTGGAAGGGGGCTGGAGAGGTGGCTCAGAGGTTAAGAGCACCAGCTGCCCTTCCAGAGGTCCTGAGTTCACAACCACATGGTGGCTCACAACCGTCTGTAATGGGGTCTGATGCCCTCCCTCTTCTGGAGTGTCTGAAGACAGCGACAGTAGACTCATTCACATAATCTTTAAAAAGAAGGAAAGTAAACTCGAATCTGTTTCTAAGGTGGTTTTGTATGTGTGCCTGTGTTTGGTTTTGTTGTTGTTTGTTTGCTGAGATAGGGTTTCTCTTTGTAGCCCTGACTGTCTTGGAACTCGAACTGTATGTAGTTCAGGTTGGCCTTGAACTCATACATCTACCTGCTTCTGCCTCCCGAGAGCCAGGATTAGAGGTGAAGCTTTTAATCTCACACAACCCATTCAAACTTTTGTTCCCACAAAGGCCCTGCTGTATTCCTGAAAGCTGATACCCAGGGTGGTTGGCCTCTCTCCCTTCCTTCCTTTCATTTTAATTTATTTCCAAATAAATTAACCAGTCAAGAGTAGACTGTGAGGCTGAGCCAGTGAGGAACAGCCTGGCCTCCTTATATTAGGGATAAAAGAAGCCTTCTGGCTGTGTGTTCCTTGCTTGCCCAGCTTGGGTCATGGGGCAGCCCTTTTGCAAAAAGAAATCACCTTGATGGGTCACTGTTAATCCCAAAGATGAGGAGAAAGACCACCAACCCAAATCATCATGACCAAAGCAATTAAAGCAAGCAATTAATTAAAGCAAGCTTTTTAAAATTTGTGCACACAGGCTGCAGCACCTGTAAGGCAGGGTTTGAGAGGTCGGCCCTGAGAGTGAGGAAGACAAGGCTTTTATAACTCAGGAGTAGGGGGTTTCTAAGTGGGGGATTGGGTGGGCAACGTGGGTGGGGTTACAGGAACCTGACAAGTTGATCCCTTCTGAGACACAGACAAGATGGGCCTAGCACGGGGTTTTGACAACAGGTGGTCATAACAAGGCAGTCATAGGTGGTCACGTTTCCTTTAGGAACCAAAGGTGGGGTTTCGAGATGGTTACAAACAACTTTTTGAAACAAAGACATAATTGCAATTCCTGGAGCAGCACCGCAGAAGCGTTTGTAGTTAAGGTTACAGGTGGGGCAGAGCCCGATCCTTGAGAGGCAGATTTAATCATAGACAGGAACGAACCTGGTTTGTCTTTACTATAAGATGGCTTTTAGTCCAAGATGGAGGCAGGCTGGCTCCCTGTCACTCTCACCTGTTGTTGTTCTGGTATTTGTTCCCGTAACGTTGAGCCTATTCTTTCCCAACTGCTGACGCTGTGGAGCCATGTGGGGCCTGAGACAGGGTGACAACTCCTGCTCGCACAGCAGGAGACTGAGGTCCCCAGGACCTGGCAGGGGCCCAAGGAGTGTCCCATGGGTGGGTAAAGGGACACAGGCAGGCAGGACGCAGGGCCCTCAGGGACCCCACCAGGAGCAGATAAATGGCCAGATGGCAGAGGAAGGTACCGGCTGCAGCCTCCACTGGGAAAATTAATTAAGCCTTCAATGAGCACAGTCCTGCCCCTGTCGGCTATGAAGGGCACTCAGGATCCTGGCTGCCCTGCCCAAGCCAGGAGTTAATAACTTACCCTGTAATGCACTCAACAGAGATTCAACCAGAAACACCTGCTGTCCTCCACCTGCCTGCCTGGGTTCCAGCCTCCCACCCAACGACAGCTGGGCCACAAGGATGAGACAGCGGCAAGGCCACCCTCTTGCCCCTGGGGATCCCTGCATCTTTTACTACTTTTACCACAGAAAGGAAAGTATGGAGGGCCCCGCATATCAGGGCGAGGGGCCTAACGAGTCACTGATTGGTGGACAGTGTGTGATGCTGGGGGGAGCAGAGCCCCGGCGGGGATGGAAAAGCCTCTCCTGGGGAACCACGCAGAGAGGCAGCCCAGACCAGGCTCAGACCCACCCATCACTGCTCCTCCATGGGAGAGAGGGAGAGTTGCTGACCCCAGAGCACACAGGCCCATGAGCAGGAGAGTGAGGGCTGGAACCCTGCAGAGAACACTGTGTGCTGGGTCTCCAGCATCTCCAGCCCAGCCTGCTCAAGACAGTGGTCTCCATCCCCACAGTGAATAAGGAAAACGGAGGCCCAGAGTCACTTGGGACAGTGAACAGAGCCCCCTTAGCACCCTGCACAGGGGCAATAGGCCCTCAAGAGTCATTTCTTATACCCAGCTTTACACCAGTCTACACCTGGGTCTTTCCTAGTGGAAAAGCCTGCCTCCATCTTGGACATCCAGGGACAGCTCCTGATGCCTGGGCTTGCATCTCCCACACCCTGCTCAGGACCTCTAACCATTCTCTAGCACCAAGAAGGCCAGGCTCTGGGCAAGGGCCCAGCTGCGAGAGTAGGGAGAAGCCCAGGATGAGGATGCCTGTTCAGGACAGACAAGGTCCCACTAGACCCGGGAGTCAACCCCAAGGTCTTCAGTTCATTCTTTTGCAAATTATACATATTTTCACACCAGAACCAAAATAGAATTTACTTGTTTTAATCACTTTTTTTCCTCCTGGCTTTTGAAAGAGGGTCTCACTCTATAGCCCTGCCTGGCCTGGGCCTCTCTCCAGTCTCCTACCTCAGTCTACACATGCTGATGTTATAGATAAGTTTGAATTATGCATCATCCTATCTGGTCTTAGACGGAGAAGGCCTTCACAAACTGTCCTGGCCCCTCCCATCCTCAGCCCCACCCCAAAGGTGGACACCAACCTGATGTCCACCGCAGTGCTTGCTCAGCCCTGTCTGCTTTGGAAAGACGTGTGGGTGAAATTATAGACTCTTGGCACTCACCTGGACAGGTACACTAGTGGGCGCCTGGGGCTGGGGCCAAGCATCATCCTGGAATTCTCATGTGTTGTTTTGTTGATAGGCAAGGGGCTGACTGAGCTGCCAGGGGAATCCCAGTGTCTCTGTGAACATCTCTCTCTCTCTCTCTCTCTCTCTCTCTCTCTCTCTCCTCTCTCTCTCTCTCATCTCTCTCTCTGTGTGTGTGTGTGTGTGTGGGTTTGCCTGCATGTATGGTTGTGTACTGCATACCTGCAATGATTGTGGAGGCCAGAAGAGGGCGCTGGATCCCTGGAACTGGAGTTACAGGCGGTTGTGAACCGCTCTGTCATATGGTGGTTCACGTCTGTACCACTTGGAAAGTGGAGGCAGGAAGATCAGAAGTTCAGGATCTGCTTTGGCTATATAGCAAGTTCAAGGCCAGCCAGAGCTACAAGTGACCCTGACCAAAACAAAAACAAAAAAGAACGAAGGGATTTGATTCCTGTCCTAGTATGGGGCTCTTTGGTCCAAACGCACACAAATAGGACTGAAGAGGAAGCTTAAGGGGTCTTTGGAAGGTGCATTGCCTTGGTTGGTGCTTTTGCTGGGGTGAACATGTGAAGGAGTGTTTTCCTGAAGTGGACACAGGCGAAAGACCAAGGCAGACTCATGAAGAAACATTTGGCTGAAGCAGACACAGCAGAGAGGATGTTCTGCTAAAGCAAGCACGTGAAAGGACACGTGATGGATTCTGTGCTAACAACACGCTTGTATTGGTCCGCCTTACATTGCGTAGTTGGGCTGCAATTGTCTGGACTCCAGAGAGGGAAAAAGCGCCAAAAATCTTGTGGTGGTGTGGTGCAGTTTGTTGCTGCTTTCTGGGATTCGGGCTGATTGGCAGAGTGATGTCAGCTGAGACAGACACAGGCACTGAGACAGACCCATGGAGGAAGGGAGAATAAAAGGGACGCGACAGTGACAGGCTGAGCTTGGCTGGCTTGCATAGCTAAATGCTTCTTGGTCTCACGTCTTCCCTGATCTTCACTTCCCTGAGAGAGGCACAGGAGAACTTCTCCTGGCACTCCTCCAGGTCCCTCCTGCTGACTCGCGCCTAGGCTGAGCCCTGGCTGGCTCTGCTAGGTCGTGCCACCGCTGCTAATTCCTGCTGCTCTCCAGACTCTGCCGAACTGGACTGCTGGTGTATCCGTGAAGTGTTTGCAAGTGGATGGAGCTGCTGCTGCCTGCTGACCTGTACACTGAACTTCCTGATTTCTAGACAACACAGGCGGAAGTTACTCCAAAGAACCATTTTCACTTGCCCCCCATATTCTTTCTTTCCCACTACCTCTGGTGGGTGCTGGGCTAGAAGACAGGTTTAAGCGTTTAAGAACCGTCACTAAAAGTAGGCTTTGAAAAAAAAAATTACACATGACACTCCCTAGTAAAAGGATTTTCAGAGCCTTTGATGGAACAGAACCTAGTGTGAACCTGTACACACAACTGCTTGTGGAAATGTGAGGGTTTGCACTGTCCCTTCCTATCCCTGGGGTCTGCCCAGAAGAGGGCGCCCAGAGTCATTACTCAGAATGTCCAAGCCTCCAGGCATGGGACCCCTTGTCTGCCAGGGCACACAAACCGTTTTCCTAAGGGTTGGGCTACCCTGGGGTGGCTCCCCTGGACTGGTACGCCTGTGGTTGAGTCAACAGTTACTGAGAAAAACTGTTCCCAGGGTTCCAGCCCTCAAGGACCGCATCACAACAGGAATGCCCTCGCCCCTAATCAGCAGATTGGGAAGATGGGGGCCCAGAAGAGACAAAGACAAAGGCACCTGGGCAGAAAAGGTGAGGGGAAAGGAAGCCTTGTAAGAAAGTGGACAGTGGGGTGGGGTGGTGTGGGGTGGGAAAGACCGCCCCTGGAGTGGTTTAAAGGTTATCTTAGTGAAGGAACTGTCTGCCTAACTTGTTTGTACACTGGACTCTGAAATGCCAGGAAGAGGCGTGCTGAGCCAGAGCCAAGCGGGCACAGTGGGACAAATGTGGCCAGGCTTCAATGGGAGGTCTGAACCCAGGGCCCCCCACCCCACCTTGGGTCGTCAGCTCCAGTTAGAGCACTATGGGGGTGCTCAAGCCCACTCTCAGATAGAGGAGGTGCAGCAAGGACACAGTTTCAGAACAAGGAGTTTCTGTAGGAAGCAAGCAAGGATGAATATCCAGTCCTGATCAAAAGGGGGGGACCTTGAAGTGTGAAAGAGGGGAGGAAGCCCGTGGGGTTTCCACAGCCCCAAGCATAGTAACTCTGTTAAAATGGCCAGCCCTAGAGGCAGCCCTGTGATGGCTGAGCAGTCACTCCCCCAACCCCCTCTGCCTGTGCCAGTCAGATGTTACTAGCTAGGCAGCCTTCTGATGCCCACAGTCCTCCCCTTACACAAGCTGGAGAGCCTGGGGGTGGGGGGTGGGGGGACAGGCAGTCAATACAGGCAGAGGAGCCTTTCTTGGGAGTCACAGGAGACTGGGAGACCTTGCCAAGGATCTTGGAGTTGACACCTCTCACAGACAGTACCCATCTGTCTAAAGTAATAGAGAGGTCCAGAGTGAGCCCTTAAGCCTGGGTGGTGATAGCACACACACTACAGGAGTTCAAGGCCAGCCTCAGCTACACTGTGAGTGTGTATGGCTAAGCTATATAAAAAACTAAAAGAGGAGGAAGCAGGAGAAATTATCAAGATGGCCTTAATCTCCAGGATTTCAAACCTTCCAGTGGGGCGGGCTGGGAGGTCCTGTCCAGCTGTGGGGGGTGATGGCAGCTCTGCCTCTCAGGCCTGAAACTTAAGGGTTCTTTGGAAAGTCAGTGGTGTTGGATGGTGTTTTGCTGGGGCAAACACATGAAGGAAGGTTTCATTAAAGAGGACACAGATGAAAGGCTCAGGCAGACCCTGCAGGAACGTTTGGCTGAAGCAGACACAGGTGAAAGGATGTTCTGCTAAAGCAAGCACATCGTGAAAGGACTCGTGATGAAGGATTCTTCACTAACACACACACACACACACACACACACACACACACACACACACACACGTATTGGTGTGCCTTACGCTGCGTAGTTGAGCTACATTTGTCGGGACTCCATAGAGAGAAATATGCATCAAAAAACCTTTGGTGGTGTGCTGCAGGTTCTTGTCGCTTTCTTGGACTCTGGCTCATTGGCAGAGTGATGTCAGCTGAGACAGACTCATGAGCTGAGGCAAGACCTGTGGAGACGTGATGTCTGGAGAGAGTATGAATAGGACTCAATGGACAGTGGCAGCAGCTGGGCCAGGCTTGCTCACAGAGCTGGCTGTGAAGGCTTGTTGGTCTCAAGTCTTTGAGCATCTTCCCTTTGTTGACAGAGGCACAGCCAAGAACTTCTCCTAGTGTTCCTGGTGATCCAGATCCTTCCTGCTGACTCATGCAGATTTAGATTTGGCTGAGGCCTGTTTGTTCCTGCTAGGTCATGCTACCTGCTGCTACCAATGACTCTACTGAACTGGACTGCTGGTGTATCCATGACGTGGATCGAGCTGCCGCTGCTGACCTGTAAACTAAAGAGTCAATTTCCAGACAACACAGATGGACGTTGCTCCGAAGAACCTTTCTAAACAGGGTCTTCTCCCACCCCCCCACCCCCATCTTTTCTTTCCCACTCCCTCTGGTGGGTGGTGGGCTAGAATGGATGTTAAAGCATTTAAGAACCATCATTAAAGGTAGACTTTGAAAAAAATGAAAGTTCGACAGCCCAGAGAAGATTGCCAGAACGACGCCTCCTCCCTGCCCCTGACTCCCTGGGAGGAGGGAAGTGTGGTGCCTTGGCCCATTCTGCACAGAGGTAAACTGAGGGTGCTGGTGACCAGCTCCTCAGCAGCGTGCAGGCCTAATGGGCACAGAGCCCTGGTCTGACCTGTGCATGAGTTAAACACAAGATGACCTCGCCGGCCAGCGGTCGCCCAGCCCTCCACTCTAGCTCTTGAGCCTTGCCCCCAGCCACTTTCCAAGGCCTTCCTTGATTGAGACCCAGAGAGAGAACACTTCCTGGGGCACTGCTTCCAAGGGACAGCAGCTTCTTTCAACCAGGTCAACACAGTAGCATGGCAGGGAGAGTGATGCCCGGGCATGGCCATCCTTCACCGGCCATGGCAGCTTGTGTAGATCAGTGTTTCTCCCTCCTACATCACCATTAGCAGACAGTGGACCACAGGGGTCACAGGAGCAGCTCTGGTGGCAGGGAAGTGCTCATACCCCTAGACAAAAGCAAGGTGCCTGCTTGAGGTGAGCTGGGGGGGGTGTGGGGGGACCTATCACACTCTATGACCTCTGAAACCAAGTGTGGGTGAGCAAGGAAAGGGGCCCAAGCTCCAGCCCAGTGCTGGGTAGGTTCCCAGAAAGGAAAAACATCTACTATTGGCACCCAGGTTTGCACCAGGGACCCCATACAATGTGTCTGTGGGTGGGCTTGGATGAGAGGTGAGTCTTCCCAGAGCTGTGAAGGACAGAAGAGAGGCTGTCTCTGCTGCAGGCCGCCTCTGTGTGATTGTTCCTTGCATCTCCTGTGACTCAATGTTTTTGCTCACTATTGTGACAAATGTTCCGTTTGTACATTTGTAGTGAATGAACAAATCAGTAAGTGATTGTGAGAGCCTGGCTTCCCTTACTCTGTATGGAGTGGTTGGCCCAAGACAGAGCAGGGAGCTTGGACCAGCCTAAGGCTTTAGAGCCTGGAGGAGCAGCAGGTGTGCTGGTCTAAGGAACCCCTGCTGGCTTCCGAGGAATGGAGGGGTCTAGGAGGGAGCAAGCTGCTTGGGTAGAGCTCATCTAGGTTGTGGGCTGGCTGGGGCTAGCAGGAGGCCGGCCTGAGAGACAGAGCACCTGGAACGCGGTTCCTGTACCCTGCTTCACCTGCCCCACAGGCCTGCTCCCCAGCCCAGGGTCCTCCCCAGCCGGGGTCCTCCCCAGCCCAGGGCCCCTTTCTTCTGGGGCTTCTCTAATCCCTAAGTCTGGTTGTCCACAGTGATTTGTGGCCCTGACAAGGTGAATTGTGGGTAAAGCAGCTGTCCAAATTGGGAACAAATTGGAACAGCAGCTCCAGCTGCCGCCATCCATCACCGGGAGGATGGCTGCATCAGCAATGCCGCCAGCCTTTGCTTGCCGGTCCCAGAGGCGAAGGAAACAGCTCTCTTTCCACCTACAATGGGGTAGCCTTGGGGTTGCTTGGGGGTTGGGGGGAGGCAAGGGAGAGGCTGAGCTTCCTCCGTCTTCCCTGCTGACCTCACCACGCATCCAGACACCTCCTGAAATCCTTGTGGCATCGGCAGAAATCAGACGTGGAATTGTCCACCCAATCCCTAGACTTCTTTATAATTATTTTCATCATCATTTTCTGAGTCTTTCTTGGTAGCTCAGGCGGGCCTCAAACTCTGGATCCTCCTGCCTCAGCCCCTTGGGTACTGGGATTATACACGTGAGCCATGGTGTTGGATGTCTTTATTTTCTCATTCTTCTGAAATATTCAGGATGAAGCTCGCTTAAGCTCAGCAGCAGCAGCTGGCCGTCTAGATTTTGTGCTCACTTCTATAATCCCAACCCTGAGGAGGCAGAGACAGGAGGATTGCTCAACGTTCAAGGGCAGCCTGGGCTACAAAGACAGAGCTTGTCTCAGTAAAGAATAAATCAATAGTCTGGAGAAAGGACTCAGTGGGTAAAGTGTACAAGCCGTACAAAAATTAGAACCTGAGCTGAGGTCCCCAACACCCACACAAAAGAGGTCTGGTGCAAGTGATTGTAACCCCAGTGCTGAAGGGAAGACAGGCCGGGTGGTGGTGACTCACACCTTTATTCACAGCACTCAGGAGGCAGAGGCAGGCGGATCTCTGTGTGTTCAAGACCAGCCTGGTCTACAGAGTGAGTTCCAGGTCAGCCAGGGCTACACAGAGAAAACCCCTGTGACAAAGAAAACAGAAGGCTTCCTGGGTTTACTGGCCACATACACACAATAAAGTTCAGTGTTATAAATCTACAATACAAAATGCTAGACTGTGGACAGTCACGAAAGTAGGAGTCCCTGGTGACATAGAAGAATCCATTACCAACAAAATATTGCATGTGGCCCAAACCCCAGCTCCCAAGAGCGGCTCCTCAGTGGCTTCTGACTCCATGAGACCAAAGAGCCACCAGCAGCCTTTCTGTCAGTCATCCTTTGTCTAAGACTGCAGCCCTGGAACTGCAGAGCAGCAAGGCTGGGCGTGTGGGGGAGAGGGCAGCACCGAGCAGAGGGGAGTTGGTGTTTGGACTCTACCCAGTAACCCCAGAGGTGGAGGAGCATCAGAGAGGGAGCAGGTCAAAAACACGGGGCGGGGCAAGGAGGTGGGAGACAGCTTGGTCTGTGAAGTGTAGGTGATGCAAGCAGGGGGCCTGCATTCAATTCTCAAACCCTGGGAAAAAAGCCAGCCGCAGGGCTGGGGAGACCTCAGCCATTGAGAGCACTTGTGGGGACTAGCTTGGTTCCTAGCAGGCACCAGGTGGCTCACAGCCACATGTATCTCCAGTTCCATGGATCTCAATGCTGTCTTCTGTCCTCCACAGGCACCTGCACACACACAGTGTGACAGACAGACAGACAGACAGACAGACAGAAGGGGGGGTCGAGGGGAGAGGAAAACATTTGAAAAGACAAGGGGAATCATTGGGACTCGGAGAGGACAGCCCCACACTCGGGAGTCTTGTCTGAGCCTCTTGCCTTCTGAGAATCAACAATTCCAGCACTGACATTTGCTGGCCCTGCCCTGTGCTCTCTTTGGTGCAAACCACCTTTGAGATGTAACTCCGGTGCCACCAACACGGTGAGACACAGTCACTGCGAAGACACTGGCCATGTGCGTCTCTGAGACGCCGATGCCTATGCTCTTGGGTGTGTCTTTCTTCCTCTCATTCTCTCCCAGATTTTTGTTTTTATTTTTCAAGACAGGGTTTCTCTGTGTAGCCCTGGCTGTCCTGGAACTCACTTTGTAGACCAGGCTGGCCTCAAACTCAGAGACCCACCTGCCTCTGCCTCCCAAGTGCTGGGACTAAAGGTGTGCGCCACCACCATCTGGCTTTAAGTACCTCTCTTTACTCTCATACTTAAATATGTCCGTAATAAACTCCAAACCTGCTTCACACTGGCTTATCGTGAAACCCTTTTCTGTAGTAAACTCGAGAATCTGCTTTGGGCTGCCATTGTAGTTCAACAGGCAAAGGAGCTTGTTGCTGAATCTGAGGACCTAAGTTCAAGCCCAGGCAACCACGTGGAGGAAGGAGAGAACTGAGCCAGGCACCCTGTCCTCTGACTTCCACATACACAGTAAATAGGAATAAAGATTCTTAAAGATTAAAAAAAAACTGCTTTGGCTGGCGGCAGCAAAATGGGTTCTCTGTCCTTCAGGGTGTGTCTGTGTGTGTGTGTCTGTCTGTGTGTGTCTGTGTCTGTGCCTTCCCTGCAGGCCTCTGTGATTCTCTTCAAAAGTCTCTCCTGAGCCACTCCTCTGGGGCTCTGAGCTGGAAAAATGGCTTTAAAAAAAAAGATAATAATGATACAATTGCCTCCCTCCCAACGATGCATTCACTGCCTAAACCCAGACTCCATAAGTACAACCTACTCTGATAAGGATCTTAAAAAGTCAAGTTCGTACTGGTTTTCTCAAATCTGCCCTAAACGCTGTCAGACACCCTAACTAGAACTCTGGCTGTCCGGAGACGCTGATGGGAGTCTGGACAGCAAGAGACATCAATGCAAGCCAGGAAATGCTGCTGGTCGTTGGCAGCTAAGGAGACAAGGGGGGACAGCCCTGCCCTCTAAAGTGTGTGAAGGAGCACAGCCATGCTAACACCCTGATGGGACTTCTGGCCTCCTGAGTCATGAGAGATTTTTCTGGTGTCTGGAAACACCAAGTTGGTTATAATTTATTACAGCACTAGGAAAGTAACTCGGGCATGAGCGCTAACATCCACACTGTGCCACGGAGAAAGCATGCTCACATTGCTGAGGAGGAGTGGGGGGTGACAGGCAGCGTCCTGAGGACACTGGGTGCCTCTAGAGGCAGAGACCCTCTTGGCTTGTTCACATAAGTCAGCGTTTTCCCCCATCAGACCGACGTGAACTGAGTACCTGTCAGAACTCAGTGACAACCTGACAGCCTCACTGACAGTGGTGAACACCTGCAATCCCAGCACTCAGAGAAGCTGAGGCAGGAGGATCTCCAGTTTGTGATCAAGCTGAATGCGGCCAGCCTGGCTTTGTGATTGACAGTTAATAGTTTGGTTGTTTTGCTTTTTCATGTCACAATCCTTATTTTTCTTTTGTTATTTGATGATTTCATATCTGTATACAATTAAATTTCCTATTAATCTTCTGTTTTGTTCTTGTTTTTATTTTGGGTTTGGTTTTGTTTTAGGCAGGGTTGCTGGTCCTCAGACTCCCTATGTGGCTGAGGATGACCTTGAACTTCTGATCCTCCTGTCTCTATTTCTCAAACATTGAGGATACAGGAGTGGGAGCAACCACGGTCCGCTTATGAGGTGCTGCAGATGAAAGCCAGGGTCTCAGGCTTGCTAAGCAAGGGCTCTACCACCCGGGACGTGTCACCAGTCACCGTAACCTTGTCAACTTGATGGATTTAGAATCATCTAAAAGACACAGCTCTGCCCACATGTTTGAAGGTGTCTTAACCTAACCGTGAGCTGTTCTACCTGTGGGCCAGAGTGGAAAGCCAGCTGTACAATGGCATTTGTGTCTGTCCACCTAACTGTCATCCCCACCACAAAGGACTGCACACTGAAGCCACACTGAAGATAAACCCTCACCGCTTCAGCCACCTCCATCAGGCACATTGTCACAGCAATAAGGAAACTGGAGGAGACAGACGGCTCAGTGGTCAAGAGCATTTGCTGCTCTTGCAGAGGACGGGGTTTGGTTCCCAGGACTCGTACTGGGTGGCTCCAAGCTCTCCATAACTCCAGTCCCAGGGGACCCAACACCCTCTTCTAGCCTCTGTGGCCACCCACATGTGACAGACACACCGGGATATACATAAAGAAAAAAAGTCCAGTGTAGTGTTGCAGGTCTCTAAACCCAGCACTCAAGAGGCAGAAGCAGGAGGATCCCTGAGTTCAAAGCCAGCCTGGTCTACACAGTAAGTTCCAGGACCATCAGGGCAATGTGAAGGAGGGGAGGGGGGAAGGGGAGGGGGAAGGGAAGTGGGAGGGGAAGGGGGAAGAAGAGGAGAAATCCTTGAAAGAAAAGAAACAGAAAAATCAGATCTCTAACCCCGCAATCTAGCTTTCAGTGTCAAGAAAATAACCTGGATTTACAC
>NW_023046376.1:0-57051 GCF_011762505.2 Arvicanthis niloticus
GGGCCACTTTTCAACACTTTGTTGTTCTCGCCCAATGGCCAAGTATTCTTTGTCTGAATTTTTTGAAACAATCTGGACTTCTGCCTTTCAGATCCTGGGGCACACAAAAGGCTTTCCTCTATCATCCCTGCAGGAGCTCCCAGGTTCATCTTCCTGAAGGCTTTGGTAACACCCAGGATAGGATTTTGGGGTCCCATTTCTACATGGGCCCATCAGGATCTGGCTCTGGCAGAGGCTGTGGCTGTAAGGCTGGCTTGAAAGGCAGTAGCCACCCCAGAGAGGATGCAGCGGCCGGAATGCAGGAGGGCCATGGAGTTCGGAAAGATAGCAGTGGGTGGTGGCAGAGGCAATAGCAGGGGAAGCGTCTCCCTTATCTTCTTTATACTCACCCTTGACCATGTTTTCCAGCTCAGACATCAATTCAGAGCTTCATTTCTGTGTATCTAAAATATCATCAACTCACCTTCCTCAAAGCTTCCTCAGGTTTAGCAAGCTCAAGGTTAACTGCTTCATCATCCCTTCAAGCTTGTTTCTCATCCAGTATCCTTCAATCAGAGATTGTTTCTGCCATCTATCATGTTAGTGAACTCAGAAGGCATTGTCGAAACTTCACCTGCCCCCCATCTTTTCCAATTCTTTCTACAACCCTTTAATTTTCAGAATTTCAGAATCTATTATACATTCATCCCATCTCTATTTTCTTAGCTTGTAGAACCATTATTTCTTACCTGTAATGTAATGAAGTAAGAAATACTGAGCTACTTCCAGTGGTTTTGCCCTGGCCCTCTCTGACCCTCCTAATATTCTAGCTGAAGTGCTTTAAAACACAAATTTCATTGGATGCGACACACATACACCTCTCTAACATTCTTCACTTCTCTTGCATGTGAATCAATGCTGTGTCTTGGCATCTCTCTCTAGTCTTGTTCTTAGAAGTCTGTCCTTCCCTTTATATGGGCCAATACATTGACTTTTCTTCTACTGTCTGAGCACTGAATATCCATCCCCACCACTGAACCTGTTAGTATTTTTGCTTATGTAACCTGGGCTGACCCTGAACTCATGATACATTTGAAAATGATCCTAATCTCCTGATCTCCTGATCTCCTGATCCTCCTGCCTCTACTTCCCAAGTGCAAGATCCTTCTGCCTCTACTTATAGGCAAGGGCTACCACACTGGCTTTTCCATATTTAAGAGTAATTTCAAGGTGACACGGTTGGCATGATGGGCAGGAAAGTGCAGGAGAAAAGAACTGGGAGGCCATGTTATACACAAGCTGAAGAGCAATGCAAAACCATGGTTTCCAGCAATTTAACCAATAGGTATGTTCTAAATGTTAAGGAATTACAATAGTTACAAGTGGGGATAAAATAACTCCGTGCAACTCTAGGGGGGTGGATTCAGGAATATTAATTGTGAGTATACATTGATGTAGGCACAGTATTATGCTGGCTTGATCAAAGTTATACCAATAGAAGATTTTGTACATTTGATGGAATGCCTTTTTGACAGATTGGGTATATGGTTCAAGAGAAGGAAAAATATCAAAGACTAAGTCAAGGTTTATAACATGAGTAATTAAAAGATGAAATTTCTCCTTACTAATGAAAGCAAGTCCATGAAAACGTGTATTTGGAAGGAGAATCTCTTAGGGCTAAGCCTGGATACGCCAATTACATACAGACAGAATCAGAGAAAAATTTGGTTTATTAATCTGAAATTTGAGAGGGAAGTGAGGGTACAGTAAAGAGAATTTAGGATAGAATTTGATGATTTGCCTTTGACCAAGAAGGTCTCCCAAAACAAACAAACAAACAGACAGACAAATGGATAAGTTGGTCATCAACTTCTGAACTACAGATCTAAGGTACATAAGGAATCTTTGGTACATACATAGGGGACATTTAAAGCCAGAAGATTAAAAGAGTTGAGCTCCCCTAGAGAGTATGAATTAGGGAAAAGAGTTGGATGAAGATATAACTCCAGCATTTAAAATATAAGATGTTGAGAAAAAAATCAGTAGAAGAAGACACAAAAGGATAGTGCAGTGAAGTTAGAAGAAAAACTTTCCTGTAAGACAGTAAGCAAAATGTTACCAATGGTAAGTAGTGACCAAGGGTTAGCATACTAAATATGGGTGGTAGATAAATGACAGACAGATTGAATTGACTTTAACAATATGAAGTCACTGGTCAGCATGGAAAGAGCTGTTTTTACCATGAAATTATGGGGTAAAGCCTGGATTAGAATGGAGCCAAGGCAAAGCACAACTACTGATAGTTTACAAAACAATGGAGAAATAGGGAAGTAGCTAGAGGAGGAAGTGGGGTCAAGAAGGTTTTGGATGGGAAACTATGTAATGTGTCCGCAAGCTATTGAGAAAGAAACCTTAGGTTAATACTGCAGGAAAGAAACTAAATAGTTGTAGAAGCAAGACCTTTGAGCAAAACTTAAGTAGCTTAAGTTATAAGCATAAATATTGTTCTGATGATGATAAAAGCGGTGTGTGGTTCAGAAATAGAGACAGGTAGCTATGCGTGGTACCTGGAAAGTGGGGGGTGGAAACTCACATCAGAGGTTTATAGAGATGAAGACTTATTCTTGCTAACTTTTCAGTGAGGTCCAGGCTTTTTATAAAAAAATTATTTTATTTATTTATATTCCAAATATATATTGCTCCTTCCTGGTCCCCCCTCCCAGAGTTCTTCACTTCATCCTCCCTCCCTGTTGCCTCTGAGAGGATGCTCACTTAGCCCTTTACCCACCTACCTACCTCTTCAGCCACCTACCCACCTCTTCACTCATCTACCCACCCCCTCACCCCCCTACCCACACTCTCACCGACCCACCCACACCCTGACCCATGGCCAGCATTTCCCCTCAGTGGGGTATCAAGTCTCTACAGGATTAGGTGCATCCTTTCCCATGGAAGCCAAACAAGGCAGTCCTCTGCTACATATGTGCTGGAGACCACATACCAGCCCGTGTATGCTCTTTGGTTGGTGACTTAGTTTCTGGGAGCTCTGAGGGGTCCAAGTTAGTTGATACTGTTGTAATTCCTATGGGGTTGCCATCCTCTTCAGCTTCTTCAGTCCTTCCCCTAACTGCCATAGGGGTCCCCCACCTCAGTCCAACACTTGGCTGTAAGTATTTGCATCTGTCCCAGTCTGCTACTGGTAGAGCCTCTCAGAGGACAGCCATGCTCCTGTCTGCAAGCACAACAAGGCATCAGTAATAGTGTTAGGCTTTGGTGCCTGTGCATGGGATGGATCTCAAGTTGGGCCAGTCACTGGATGGCCTTTCCATCAGTCTCTGCTCCATTTTTGTCCCTGCATTTTCTTTACTCCATTTTGTCCCTGCATTCTGGGTCAAAAATTTTGGGTAGCTCCATCTCTCCACTGGGGGCCCTGTCTATCTACTGGCTGATATAGATAGTGAGAGACAACCTGAAGTTTTTAGTAGAGGTTGTTTTCTACAACCAATGGAAGGGCAGAGGATGAAGAAGGTGGGCTTACAATGAGTATAGTGGATCTGAGGGTAGCTCCTCACTCCTGTGTAGAGTGATGACTTCACAGGTGAGATTATTTACTCAATGTTTGACTCCGCTGTTACCAAACTTGGGGATCACAGACAAATACAGGCTGTATTTGGTACCAATAATCTTCAATAAAAGGAATGAGTTAGTAATGTACAGCTTTAAAAAAATTATTTAAAGTGGCCACAGCGGGAAGAGAGACAAAGATATCCAGTCACTCCCCAAAGTCTGACTTTGGAGGTCCTAAAGTGAAATTAAACTTTATTAGAGAGCCAAGGATATGTTCACCTAAGTAGTCCCAGCCAAGGCTTGGCCCTGCCCACCATTGGCTGATCATTGTTTAGACTTCAATCTAATCCTGTATGATGTTTTGACAAGTTGATAAAACTTTTCAAAATCTCTTTCTAGAGATAAGACTCCCTCTGCATGGTACCTTTTTATTCTCTCAGCATGAGATTCCTGGAGAATTCCAACCTCCTTTGAGGTCTATTGTTTTAATAATCTGAGAGGTTGAAAGATATGAGTCTTTTTGGAATATCTCCTTTTTTGATAGGCTGGTCATTAACCACGTAAGGTCAATGTGACTTATTGTTTCTTACATTGAATCTCCAGGGCTGTAAACAATGTTTGGTGCATAAAATGATCCAAATGAATATGTTGGATGAACAAAAAGGAAAGAATAAAAAACTTTAGTTGATAGCCAGGGCCTGACAAGCAGCAATGTGACATGGCTGCTACATAAAAGTAGACGGTGATGAGGTGGAAGGTACACACTTCCATTAGCTTCTGGTAAGTACATTCATCTTTCTTTTAACTACAGAGATAACAATTTACGTTATCTTCAGGTTCCTTCAACAATTCAGTTTCCTTCAAGTTCTGAAAGATTTAATGTAAGGCATTGGCAGAAGCAGGCCAGAGACAAGTCCTAGAAACTCTAGAATCACCCTGCTTGAGGCTTCATGGGGGACAGGGAGACACAGCAGAGGCCGAATTCTTTTGTTTCTCCTTCAGGGTCAGCACACCCACTGTTAACAGTGACTCAGCTGTTCCCAGTCTCTGTGAGATCTGCTTGTTCAGCTTTCTCACTGGTTTGCTTAGTTACACATTTGAGCTAATCTTCCTCATCTTTCCCATGATGTCCATCTCTACTCGTGACTTCGAAAAGATGCTTCTCAATAGTTTTCTGCCCTTCCAGATTGTTTTCTTCTGCTTGTTAGAGACAGTCACACTATCTAATTTGGTAAGCAGTTATCTTCCCCTTTCTAAAAGCCCCCATCACCCTAAGGGGAAGCAGGCAGACATGGGAGGGCCATCACCTCTCCTGGCCTTCTGATACTCCAGTGGAATCTCTCTCTCTCTCTCTCTCTCTCTCTCTCTCTCTCTCTCTCTCTCTCTCTCTCTCTCTCTCTTCCCAAAGTCTCACTATGTGCCTTGGCAGGCCGAAAATTCACTTTGTCAGTCATACTGAATATGAACTTATGGAGATCTACTTGTTTTTATTGTTTTGCTTGTTTGTTTATTTGTTTCAGTGCAGAAACTTTTAATGACTGCTTCTATTTCCTTATGGGTTATAAGACTATTTAATTGTTTATCTTATCTTGATTTAACCTTGTTAAGTGGCACCTGTGAAGAAATGTCCCAAGTTGGTGGCGTACAGATTTTTAAAGTATGTCTTTACGATTCTCTGTGGTTCCTCAGTGTCTGTTGTTATGCCCCCCTTTTTGTTTCTGACTTTATTAATTTGAATATTCTCTTACTATTTTAGAGTTTGGATAAAAGTTTGTCTTGTTTGTTTTCTCAATAGCCAACTTTTTCATTGATTTGGGGAGGTTGAGTTTGGGGTAATAAACAAAGCTTTTTAGTCACTAAAATCTCATCTTGATTTCCTTAAGTATATCTGACTTTTAGAGGAAGAAAAATGTATATAAAACTTTACTCATTTTTGGTTGCCTTATGGGCATGTGGGTATGTGTTGACTTTGATATTATTTCTCAAGATGCATAGCTATATCTAAATATTTATTGGATAACACTAGTGTAGTGGCCTATTGGGGATTCATATTTATCATCCCCTTTATATTCCTCTATATTTCTACTGCAGGTGATTTTAACACCAATTAACCAGAGAATAAAAACCTAAATCTGTCTGCAGTTTGTCCCACTCTTCCACTGGTCTCACTCTATACACCTAGTTGATTGTCTTATCTCAAATATTTCCTAATCATGCCTTCACTCCCCCACTTTCATTGCTATTCTTCCAATTCAGGATCCCGTCATCCTCATTAGAGAACAAATGGCTGGGGTGCCTACTTATATCAAAGTGGACCTGGCTGTTAGATTCTTACATCTTCCCTCAGGCCCCACCTATTACAGGGTATGGCTGGCATACCCTACCCAATACTCTAAACCCATCTAACCCAGAAACTGGGCTGCTCTTCCCTAAGAGGCCCTTCTGTATATTATCCAGCTATTTTGGTTACCTAGTGTTGTGGCCTGCAGCTACCCCAAGCTTGGGGGCCAGAAATGTTGAGAGCCGCTCTGCCCCACACTTGGGGGCCAAAATGTCTCGGACTGTTCTGTCAATGTTTGAACCCACACTGCCAAAAGCCTTGAGGGTTAAACTGTTAGAGCTTGCACTGCCCCAAGTTGCTCCAGTCCGAGGATCAGGGTTCAGCAAGAGAGAGAGTGTGAGGACGGATGTGAAGAATGGAGACCAGACAGAGTGTGATTCAATCCCATTTATTCTTCAGTCTCTCTTCCTAGTCCAAGTCCCAAGTCTTGAGTTCCTAGTCCCTAGTTCCTAGTCCCTAGTGCCTCCAAGTTCCAAGTTTCTTCTTCCAAGTGCTAAGTGTCTAATTCCAAGTTCTTCCTCCAAGTGTCTAATACCTAATAATCCTTCTTCCAAGTTCTCTAGTCCAAGTGTCTTATTCCTCAATGCCTAATTCCTTCTCCAAGTTGTACTCTCTAACCTAATTCCTAGTTCCAAGTTGTACTGTAAGTTGTACTCTCTAACCTAATTCCTAGCTCCAAGTTGTACTCCAAGTTGTGCTCTCTAACCAAATTCCTAGTTCCAAGTTGTACTCTAAGTTGTTCTCTTCTGAGTGTCTAATGTCTACTCCTACTCCTAGAGTCTGAATCTCTGTTACTCCAAATTGTTCTGAACTCTCCTGTCTGCCTCTCGCCTTTTATATGTCTCACTTCTAAGCCACGATTCTAAGTCACACCTTTAATCATGCCCTTAGGTCTTGTCTCTAAATCTGATTTCTAAGTCATGCCCTTAAGTCACACACCTTTAATCTCACACACCGAAGGAAAGATCCTGGGTATCTAAACCAAGATGTTATCAGAGTGTGCTCAGCTGTTGTAGGCTGATGTAATCAAGTCTCTTATAAAGGTATATGGCTCAAGATGGCTGCAAGGATGATAGCCGCCTTCTATCGGCCCCCACAACCTAGCCCTTCCATCTATGCTATACCCTCCTAGCTTGGTCTGGTTCTTGCCCACTGCCCCATTGTCACATGGCTCTGCTCTGAATTCTCTCAGGTATTCTTGCCCCTTATGCTCTCCCTTTTATTTACAATAAACCTTCTCTACTATACCTAGGGTTAGTTATGTTTTTCCTTTTGTATTTCATTTTAAAATTCATCACCAACCTGAACCAATAAAATGCTCTTGCTGGGAATTCTGCTTCTATTCTTTACCTCTACCATCTTCACCCTACAGGGAAATTAAAAGTAGGAATTCAAAATTATTCGCTTCATAGAATTATGTCTTTCAAATGATATATTTTACCATTAAGGCTAAAGCTAAATCCTTTTCTTGTGAAATGTAAAAACTCTATAATTTAGCCTCTGATCCCTCATCACACTTCATTTCATTCCATCTCAGTCCGTAACTAACAACTTACAACTATTGAATCTGCGTCATCCTTTCCTATATCCTGGCAAATCCATTCTTCTGTCCCAATTCAGTTTGAATGGTTTCATTCATGAGCATTTTCTCAATCAGCTTCAAGGAAGATGTCAGTCAGTCCCACTGTCACCACTTTTATTTCACTTGTCTCAAGGCTGTGAAATGACTGCCCTTCTGTTTCCTGAAGTGACTGAGAACCTCCACAGGGCAGGTCTCTGCTTTACTGTTTCAGTGTCCTATGTGCCTAACAGAACACCTTGTCCAAAAGTAGGGATTCAGCAGGTGGGGGAGTGAGTGAAACTTATCTCTATTTCCTAATTTCTTCTTTCTTTCTTTTTTTTTCTTTTTTGTTTGTTTATGGGTGTTTTGCACGCATGCATGTTTGTGTACCACTTGTTTTCTTGGTCCCTAAGAAGACCAAAAAGAGGCATTGGATCCCCTGGAACTACAGTTACAGACAGTTATGCCCACCATGAGAGGGCTAACAGTTGAACCTGGGTCCTCTGGAAGACCAGCCTATTCTCCTAACCACTGAGCCATCTCTCCAGCCCCTGTTTTTTTCTTTTTCTTTCTTTCTTCCTCCACTTTTAAAAATAAGTTTTTCTTAAACAGAAAAAGGAAGACGGAGATTGATTCTAATTTCTACATCTCCTGTGAGGGTTTGGAAAATGGTAGAATATGAAAGTAAAGAGATGTAATTTGTAATGTGACTTTGGTAAGTAGAATGTTTCAGAGATTCAAGATTTAAAGGATGTGAAGGGATCCATCTGGCTTTATCTTGGCCTTGTTATTTTATCAAAAACTATACCTGTTACCAAATGCCTAGGATAGAAGAGTAGCATCGGTGAATGAAGTTCAGAATTCTAAAGTCCACCATAGCTGTGGTTGGCACCCCAGAGAATGGGGTGTCCTGGGTCATATGAGAATTATGCAACTAGCTCCATGGCTACTTCAAGCAAATTTATGCTTTCTTCCCTAAACATTGTACAGTTACAGAAAAGTACTTAATCTTTCTGCCTTTGTTTTCACAGTAAAACAAGGTCAAAGAGTTTTCAGCCAACAGCTGTTAATAATTACAGAAAAAGCATTGTAAAATTGCCCCAGCTGGAACATTTCTTTGTGTCTAAATGATAATTTATTAGTTGACAACTTCTTTCCGCATTTCATTCGGTTGTCATTGTTTTGCCTTTGGTTGCATTTCTCTGGTAGGCACCACACCTGTCCATTTTCCGATCACATGTTCCTTCCTTGTTAGCTAAAGACTCCACCAAGTCCAATTCAGACTGATCTTTGGTCTCTCAGCTATTAACTAACTTTATGTCAACTTGTTGCATTTAGCATATCAATCTAGAATCTAGAGAATAGCCTAAAGTCTAGAGAATAGTCCATAAAAGTCTGTTGTCCACTTTTGGATTCACTTGGATATTTTGAGAATAAATTATCTGGGTACATGCCAATGAATATGATCAGTTCATTTCTGTCGAGGCTTGCTATGTTTTATTGTTAAGATGATATAAAAAATGTTTAGGGACCCTTGTGTAAGGAGGGTTATGATAAGCACATGTATATAAACTGATTTGAGCTTCATTAGAATTAAAAAATACATTATCTTCAGATTTACAGACACAAATGATACTTGACTCAGTTACAAGGAAGTCGGTGGCAGGACAGGGGTGTGATGCTGCCAGAGCTTCTGTCAATCACAAACTCCATGCAGGCTTCGAACTCATGGTGAGCTGCACAAGGTGTGGAGATGAGTGTGGTGGTGTGGCTGCCAACCACATCCTACCCGCTTGTTCCTGTCTTAACTTTCAACCTTTAGTTTTGGCACACTACCTGAAAATGGCATTTATATTGTCATTCTGAGGTTGAACAATTTGTCTTCTGCCTGCTTTCTCCATTTTTGTAAAGTGCTTCAGCTTTTTTGTTAACTCCTGAAGGAAACAAAGACTCAGCAGTGACGCAGGACCAGATTGCAGAGGCTAACTTTACTCAGGGTTTTACTGCTTCCTGCACAGGGTGGCACTCCCTTGACACTCATCTCTTTTTGTTTTCTCTTCCTTCTCCATGTATGGGTGTTTTGTCTGCATGTATGTCTGTGTACTATATCTGTGTATGGTGTTCTAAGAGATTAGAAGGTGATGCTGGATATCCTGGGACTGTAGTTACAGACTGTCATGAGCTGCCATGTGGGTCCTTGGAATTAAACCCAGGCCCTTTGGAAAAGTAGCTAATGCTCTTAGGTACTGAGCCATCTCTCCTGCCCCAAGGAACTTGATTTCTTTACAATATTACGCTGAATGTCATTGCCTAAGGCTACTTCTTCACATGATAGTAATTTTTTAACCCTATTTGGGAGTCAATGATATTTCCATATAAGAATATAGATATTAGGTTTTAATTTATGGAAATTAAAAATGAAAATCTTCTTTGAGAAAACCAAGCTTCACTGAGTTTAAGTAACTTGCTAATTTTGTCAAGCCCACATAAAGTCTTAAATTTTTTTCCCCAAATCCTTCTAACACAACACCTAAATTCTCCAAGAACTTAACCTGTCTATCTCTCTGAATTTAACTGTCTTATCTACACATGCTAGTAACTCATGGTTTGTAGATTCTCTTGAGTATTCTCAATTTAAAAGGCTTTCCCTTGGGCTTCTGTAGTACAGGATATATTATAAGTCACACTGTGTTCCTTTACCCTGTACTGAGCAATCGGAGTCCCCAAAGATCATTCTTGTGAACCATCTATTTTTTTTTTTTTACCCCTCATCCCATATTCTTTCTAGGAAATTGTATCCACTGCTAGTAGCTTACAAAATGTTTTATACATGAATGACTAGGATACTAGATTCTTCAACAAACACTTTCCTTCTTAGCTGTAAAATCAAACATATTTTTAATTTGGTATCATCTAAGTTTTATTTTTTGCCTCTCTCTCTCTCTCTCTCTCTCTCTCTCTCTCTCTCTCTCTCTCTCTCTCCCTCCCGTGTGTGTGTGTGTGTGTGTATATGTGTGTGTGTGTGTGTTTGTGTGTGTACAAGCACTCTGTGCAGAGATCAGAAGACAACTTGCAGAAGTCAGTTTTTCCACCATATCGGTTCTGGGAATGGAACTCAGGTGATCAGTGTTGGTGGCAGGGTTTGTCTCCCATATACCCTGAGTTTAATAGATCTGACTCTTTCTTTCTTTCTTTCTTTCTTTCTTTCTTTCTTTCTTTCTTTCTTTCTTTCTTTGTATTTATTTGGTACAATGGCTTGCAGGACCTTGCCTAGGCTAGGACTATTTTTAATCCTGGAAATATGTAGGTACTTATTTGAGTACTAAGGTGCTGGGCTCTTCTGGGAAACTTGAAGGTGTTGGCTATGGCAACTCCTCTGAAGTGGGTAGGACTGCCCAGCTTCTGCTGTGTTTCATGGTGTTCCGGTCTTTTCAGTTCATCTGTGTTTTGTCATTGATGTCTCCACGAAACATAAATCCATTCCTATTATGATGACCTAAGACTTGATTCATCCTTGTGATGAATCAGAAAGTGTTATTGTCCTCAGTCTCCATATCTTGGCTGTCTCCTCCTACAGACCTTTGTTCTGCTGTAGGCTCTCTTCTAATATGGTAAGGAATCTAGCTGTTTTTTTTTTTTTGTAAGAACAATTGTTTTCTTTTGTTATAGGCAACATAGGCCTGGAAAATTCAGCGAAAGAAGTAGAAGAGAGTGACTGTTGGTATTGGACTGACCCAATTTCACACAGGTCATTGTTTAGTTTACTACACTTGAAATTTCTATGTTAGATAACCCTAAGCATGACTTCACCTAAATACCTCTTATCATTGTGACTCAGCATTTTTCTTAGAGTCTGCATCTCACAGTATTGAAAGTAAGAAGCCAGGCTGGTAATAATGGCTAGGAGAAAATCAAGGTATGTAAACTTAATTTAAACATACCTATCAGAATTCACAAGCATTGATTATTATGTGTATACTAATTTTTAGTCCTTAGCACAATAATGATAAAATCAATACTGAGTATATAGTAATGACATGTAAAAAAAAATCTAGGTTTCTGAATTTGCTGAAAATATTGTTTATTGTAGTAATTAAATATCTTTCACATAGGAAATCAGCAGTTTATTACTGAATAAGAGGGAATATGTAACTTTAGCTTAGTGTTAGTATTTTTTATATTAATAACAGTGGGCAGAATTTGACTTTCTAAGAGTTGAAAACATTATGGATTTTTGTAAGTTGAGAAAATATGCAGTATTAAGCTACTTTAAGCTCTTGCTCTCTTGCTCTCTTTTGATCTCTTGATCCCTCTGTCCCCTTGCCCCTTTCCCCTCTCTCCATGTGCTCATGGCCAGCCTCTACTTCTCTTCTTTCTCTTCTTCTTCTTCTCCCTCCCTCTGTCTCTTTCTTTCTCTCTCTGCCTCTACTACCCTCCCCATGCCCTGTATAAACTCTATTCTATACTAAGGAAAAAAAAAAAAAAAAGCTAGACTAAAATATAAAGCAAAGTCTGAAATGAACCCTATATCTTGGCAGACTCTGTATCTCCATGAAGTCACAATGCTGATCTTACCCAAGGATGCCCATCCTCTTTGTTAAAATATTAGCTTAATTGACTTAAACTGCTAGAAGATTTTTGTTTTCATTTTTCCTTGGAGGAAATATATTTAGACCATAGTACTATAGAATATTTGAAGTATTTCCCTAGAATCATCATTTAGAATTAATTCAGAAAAACTAAGATAATCAAAAATATTCAAGAACTAAGATAATCTAAATCATATTTGCTAGATAGACATCTAAGAATGCTAGTACTATAAGCCTCAACTTTCATTATTAAAATCTTTATATAATAAAGTTTCCCCCTTCCCTTTACATCTTCACACTGGACTCTGAAATCTGACTAGTACTCTTCCTATCCCCTCCCCTGGGTCCTGTGGCATGGGCTTCTACCACCTGGTGGGGTCTGAGTTAAGATTCCAGGACCACCAGACCACTTTGTGGAAGAAAAAGCTGATGCTGCCCTTTTTCTTTTTTATGTCCCTAGCGGTCTATTTGAATAATTTTGATGCCTGGGAAAACAGTGGACATCCTTATGGTTGGCTCAGGCTCAGTTGCCACAAATCTCTTCCTTCACTCGAGGGCATGTGTGCTGAAGCGACTCCAGATAAAAGACATATGCAGTGTTTGCTTTGCTTTCTCACTTGGTTAAAGACATGGATATTTATAAGGGAGAAGCTACTAAAGAGAACCATAAAAGCAGAAAGTGCTGAGTGTGCTTGAGGTCAGCCAGAAAGGTCCTGGGGAAAAGAGGAGAGGGAAAGGGAGGAAGAAAGAGGACAGAAGCGGGAGGAGTCGAGAGGGAAGAAGACTAAAATGGCAGGGGTAAATGTGGAGGAGACCTAAGAGGGGACCAGAGTTCATTCAACATTTCAACACAAAGGTTTTTCAACCTATCTGAGGTTGATGAAGAGAAGGAGAGAACATGGCTGAGCAAAGAACATTTGTGCAATAGTATTGTCACCCCAAATTATAATCATTTCCATATAGTACTGTGTGTCATAAATTTGTATAATTATTATCAAACTTAATTTTGTTAATTTCCTTTGTAACATTTTTATGGAAAAAAATTTCTTGTAATATATTCTGCTCACAGTTTCCCCTTCCTCAGCTCCTCTTAATTTTTCCCCCACCTCCCCAACCACCCACCTCCATGCACACTCTCTGTTTCTTTCAAAAACAAATTAAAAAAAAGAAAGAAAGAAAAGAAAACATGCAAGAAACACACACGTACAATCAAACCCCATAAAAACACAAAACAGAAAACTATAAAATACAAGCAAAAGACAAATAGGAAAATTTTAAAAATCCCAAACAAAGCAATGAGACAAAAGAGAAAAAGTCTACAAAAAGTCCATTTTGTGTTGTGGTCATCTATTGCTGGTCACAGGATATTTATTGTTCCTTAAATGTAGTTTATATACCTGGTGAGACTTCATTGGAGAAAACTAGTATTTTCTTTGTGAGTGGATATGACTTAGAGACATCTTCATCAGAGATGGAAGTTCATGACCATTCCCGCTCTCAGCACTGGGGCCCCCGCATGGCTTAAACCCGTGTGTAAGGCCACAGGGTGTATGTGTTCATATGTCGGTCAGTCCTAATGTATCTGGAAGATGCTGATTAAACTCATTAAAAAAAAAAAAAAAAGCATTGCCTTGCCTCTTTCCCAGAAACACATTTTCTCTGAGGAGGCCATCATCAAATTTTAAAGGCCGTGGAGTGAAAGCAGGGCATTGTGACTTTAAAAGGCAAAATAGGAGTGGACCTAGTTACCAAAGTACAGAATTACCAATATATAACGCATATAGAATTAAATATTTAAAATAAAAAGAAATTATAATAAATTGCCATAATTTCTTTTTTGCTATTTGATAAAAACACATATAGAATCTGTTAATGGGGCCCCTCTTAGGGTTTTAGAAAGAACCCTTTTGAGAAAAGAAGTTAAAGCCAAAAGTCTTATTAGCCTTATGATAAATCTGCCCGCAGTCTACCTGATATAAATTGCACTAGAGCAAAGGTCTCACTCACCACTCTCTCATTTCAGAGAGCTCCTCATGGAAGCACTGGTGAAGAGAGTGATAACAGCCTTCACAGTGCTGGCCCTAAATGTTCAAGACATACTCAGAACACCACTGTGCTTTAAAATACAACTTGAGTAGTAATATATATATATACTTGACATATATATGTATATATACATATATATAGTAGTATATATATACTTATACAACTTGAGTAGTAATATAATATATATAATATAATATATATTATATTTTATATATATAGTAGTAATATATATATTACTACTCAAATTATATATACATAAAGCATATATATATGTATATATATACGTATATATACATATATATATGCTTTACATGGTTAAAAAGTTCTTCATATATATTACAATGAGTATTAAAAATTTATTTTATCTCAATTAATATTTAAAGGTATCTAAACCTTCAATGAACCCATTTATTTTTTACCTTCTATAGCTCATTAGAGTTTGTTTGTTTTTGGTTTTCCGAGACAGGGTTTCTCTGTATAGTCCTGGCTGTCCTGGAACTTACTCTGTAGACCAGGCTGGCCTCGAACTCAGAAATCCGCCTGCCTCTGCCTCCCAAGTTCTGGGATTAAAGGCGTGTGCCACCACCGCCCGGCTAGAGTTTTGTTTTATTAATACTATGATATATTACCATTTATTTTTTGAACAACTTTATTAGCACTTTATCTTTCATATTTGATACAATATGATTATAACTAACATTTTAATGTGATATGTTATAGCTAATCTTATATGGAAGAATAGAATCACAGTTTCACAGATCATTTTAATGTGTGTTTTGTGTATTTCAATTTCCCTGTTATACATGCCTATCATTTGGTTATGTGGTAGCAATCATAACACACTTTCAGCTTGATATCTCTTTAAATTTTTAAAATAGTACAGAGAAGTTTGAGTAGGATAAGTCAGGATTCAGAAGAAAGTTGGAATAGTTGACAAATCCATGCAGATGCTAGAAGAGAGATGAATGTAGTAGATGAGAAGTGACAGGGAACACGGGGCTGCCATGTGACAAGAACGTAACCACAAGGGACAGAGAGCATTAAGAATCGACAAGATTAGAGCATTATAGTCCTAGGCTTAAAAAAAGCAGGAAGTTGGCACTGGGTTTATCTAATGGGGGCAGGACTGTGCCTTGTAATAAAGTCTAAGGATCTGTCATTTGATAAGTGCCCTGTGTGGGCTGTAGGGGTCAGATCATCAGCCAGAAAGAACTAGAAAGATATACCCAGAGGAGTGGGTCTCAGCCCTGACTTTTCACCATAACTACCTAGAGAGTATTAACACTCTCCTGAAAACCTGGATCTCCAGGGGCAACTAAACCCCAATCTATAAGTGGGCTGAGGCACTAATGGTTTTGAAAATTTAACAGGTGATTGTTGTATGCAGACAAACTTGAGAACTGTGGGTTAGAACAGTTGGCATCTAAAGAAGCTACTGTAGTCCTATTGGGCAACATTCTTCTCTCATTCATAAACCAGAACATTTGAGGAAAAGATGTCAGTGAAAGCAGTTTTGAAAATCCTCTCCATGTTTCTAATGTGAAACCATTCTAGGAGCTGCTGGACTGGGGGGATTATTTTCTGTAATCTACTTTGCCTCATTCATTGAGGAAACCTATGCAATGTTTTAAATGTATTAAAGTCATGATTCATGTCAGAAAGGAAACAAACCAACCAAATTAGAATAAGAGGATCATGAAAACTGAAAGGAGACCTTAGGGAAGCCACCCTGGTCTTCTATCACACATGGAAAGAGGCTCAGAAAGTCTCCTTGCTCTACCTTAAATAGGCTGCTAGCTTTATGGTCCCTGCTTCTTTGCCAGTGGCTATAGTAAACATGTTGACAGAGGTTAAAAGCAAGTTACAGGAGAGAATGTAAGCAGAGGAGACCATAGGCCTGGGAATCAGAAAAGTCCCAGATAGACGAGTTGTTCCTAGTCACTCAGATAGTTAATAACAGAATCATCTGACAAATCATTTTGCCTTTTTTCTAACTTACAATATTGGCTCCTAAATTAAAACTATTATTATTATCACAAAATGGAAACACTTGAAGGGATATAACCTAACTCATAAAGTCCTCCAAACATGTGGACAAGACCAGTGTGATGTTGTCACATAAATGTAACACTGGAAGTCAGAGACTCATAAAGCATAGGCAAGTTGACCAGAGAGCAATTTAATTGAACTATGAAGTGTTGATGCTAAGCAATGGACTTCAGCTAGCAGTTATGAGAATCCTTCAACCATAGAGGCGGCTATTGGCTAAGAATGGCTTACATAAGAGGGTTAGAACTGTGGAGGTCTCTAGGTTTGGAGTAGCATGTGGGTTTCCTAAGGTCATACACTGAACCCTAAAAAGAAATCTTGCAATCTCTACTTAGTTCCTCTGCCATATGACTGTCATGTGTTTTCATATTCCCTGAGTTAATGTGCTACCTGAACTAACTCAGTATAGAGGAATTCAAAACAAAAGCAGTTCTCTTTTGTTGGATAAAATTAACAGCACATAATAAGTTCTGGTTCTTGCTCACACTTCCTTGTGTTTTCCGGTGCTTTCATTTCAGGATGCAATCTGTAGAAGAAAAAGAAAAGCGTTGGCCAAACTGAGTCCCCTGCTCTGATGATTGGTTACTAGCTGCAGTGTTGTTTCCTGGCCCCTCTTCTTTGACAGTGGCTATAGTGATGATGGAGGCTATAAGAAACTTAAAGGGGAGAGGGTAAGCAGATAGGACCATAGGCCTGGGAATTAGAAAAGTCTCATCAGGCTGAAATGAGTGGCCAAGTCCTGAGCATCTGTACCTCAGTGGGAAAACACAGAAGCCCACATAGCTGGGGCTATATTTAAGTTCAAAAGAGAAAGACACATTTCTTACAGCTCTTAAAGGGCCATTACTGGAACTATTTCTATACCTAAGGGCAATAGAAAATTCAGAGGCATCTGGGAATCTACAGTTCCCTGGAAATTGTTTATAAAACTTCTGTGCTCTTTCTACATTTTTCCTGGAGAAAGGCAATCTCTCATTTTTATTCTCTGGAGAAAGGCAATCCATCAGTTTTATTAAGTACTCAGAGTGAGAAGAACCACATGTTATTTAAAATCTATAGCTAAGGAGAGAAAGAGGTGACCAGGGTGAGTTTTAATCTCAATGTGAGGAAGTCATTCCTCACATTTAAAGCTGTCCAGAGATGGAATGAACTACCATGAGAGGTTTCAAACGTCCAGGCCATTAGGACAGAGCATCATACAAGGAACTTAAACAGCATATGGGCAGCTGAAATACTTGTAAGTTTCTCATATATATTGTCAGTGTGATTGCTGGTGAGGTTAGGAACCCTGAACCCCAACACCATAATGATAACAAACAAGAATGGTGGCTAGACCTTCTCTGGGTAGCTCTTGTTTACAGACTGTTCAGCCTCAGCCTGGAAGCGTACTTTCTGTCTTGTGGTATTTAATAGTACCATTCACATAGAACAAGTTGGTGGAGAACTATAGGTGGGAATACAGTGGACAAAATTACAGTCTTAACTGGAATGGACTTGGACTGAATTGGGTGTTCTGGGTGACACACATTTGTGATCCCAGCACTACAAGGCTGTTTGAGACCAGTCTGGGCTACACATAGAAGCTTCGTCTAAACTAAAGAAGCTGAAAAATAATGTAACTACTGGGCTGATGGTCACGTGTGACCTTGTAGCTACAGCTCCTCTGTTTCACATTCATACCAATGTCAATGGTACCTACAGTCAAATGAACATAAGAATTGGAAATAACTAAAACCCACCAGTTGTGGGAGACACATACCTTTAATTCTAAGTGGATCCCTGCGAGTTTAGGACTAGCCTGATCTTTTCCCATTTCATCCCATATATGAAGTAGTCGATGTACACTGAAGAAAGATAATGTCTCATTGTTCTAACAGCTAAGCCCAAGACTATCCTGAAGGGTCTTCCTTAAGAAAAGGAGTTCAACAGCAATTTTATAAATGTAGGCTTTTAGCAGCATACTTGTTCTTGGGAGCAATGGTTTAGTGTTGGGTTAGAAGTCCTCAGTGTAGTCTATGTTTCACCATTCCGTTTTGGCAGAGTTGCACCCATGTATTGAGTTTGTGATGTATCCACCTCATGGTTCTAATTCTGAGTGTTTGAGAGATAGCTTAGATATCACTAGGTAGTGGTGTAGACAGTACATATTGATACTTCAGAATTGTCCTTTATTTCTTTCCATGGGAAAATCTATTTTAGTCTTCTCTCTACTAATTACTTTGGGGGTAACAAAAGGGAATTATTTTTTTCCCTCGCAGACTGCATCTTACTAAAATCAAACTCTTCCTTCCTGGCCTTAAATAGAGATCTCTTTTGTGTCTGTAGATTTCAAGATGGTTCTGATTTGTTCCCTGGTTACAGTGGGGATTCTCCAGCCAGGGCAGTGCAATGCACTGCCAGCAGTCAGAGGGAGCAGAGGCACCTGCTCCTGGCTGATTCTTGAGGCTGGAATGTTTTTGAACAGAGACTTCTCTGCTGATTGGCTAGGAAAGTCTGCCACTCTTTGTAGTCTATTTAAAGCTTTCTTGTTATCTTAAAATGCAACACACACACACATACACACACAGATTTCATAAATAAGAATGCATAAGTCCTTAATTAATAACTTGTATAACCTCATGAAAAGTAATAGGTTCCTGCCTTTAAATTTACTTTACATCCTAAATTAGTAACATGTGCAAATACATCAATAAAGCTGGCTGGTCTGGACCACAGTGTTTTTAAAGTTAATCATAATTGGCTGAACCAGTGTATATATTTGCTTAATAAGTCATCCTCTTTACAACATGTTAATAGCATACCCCAGCACTTGAGGCTTGAAAGAACTGCTTTCAAGCTCCTTTAAGTCCTTTGTAAACAACTTCTGACATGCTAAGTATAAATTACTCTTACCTCTTCATTACTTCTTTTCTTGAGATATCAGACTTAAATAGGTAGGCTCCAGGCTCCCACTCTGGGTTCTTGGCATTACTTGGGAAGAAAGTTTTTTTTTGTTTTTTTTTTTGTTTTTTTTTTTTTTTTTTTTTTTTTTTTTTTAACCAGGCATCGTCTGGCCACGTTTCTGGCTTTAACTCTTGTTTTTCTCACCTGCTGCATCCTGCTGGGGTGCAGCTTTGTTACTTGTGCACAGTATTTAAGTGCCAGTCCAGGCCGGTTTGGAGACTGTAGCTTTCCCTAAGGGACCTTCACCGCTGTGGGGTTTGGGACCTCTGCCTTCTGTTTGTTATGCTGGGTTAAAAGTAAGATAATCCTGAATCATGTACCCTCTTCTCACATTTCTAGAAAACATCCCCAGACCCTACTCAAGCACTGCAGCCTAAGATTCTGTGTGATCCTTCACACAGAAGTCACAGCCTCAAAGCCCTTCTTCCTGTTCAGGGCCATGCATATTGCCTCTATTTCCTCTGCTGCATAGAACTTCCCTCTCAGAAATGCTCTTACTGTAAAATATTGTTGTTTAAACACTTCCTTCCCCCAAACTTAAAGAATAATATAGAGGCAGTTTCTTATGCTGTATTCAAAAACTGAACAGTGGCTTAAGTTTGGTTTTCACTGTGGATGCACTTTGATTTTAACAATAAAAGCAGTATTCTTTGGTAAAATTATAAAGTTTGGAAAGATTATTTCCACTTTTGCACACTAAAGTCCAGCTCTGTTGACCCTCTGATGAGCCTCCAGTTGCTCTCCAGAAATGAGATGTCCTGGAATGACATGTGGGTGAAAGATCAAGTCATGGCAACAAACTGCAGGAAGCAGCAAAGCCTTTATAAGCACATTCAGACTGTGAGACTGTGACTTGTCACAGCTGAGTGGAGGGCACCCAGGAGTGTGCTAGGAGGGTGCTTTTGCTGAGCCTCCAGAAGACTTAGACACAGACCCTGTCCTCAGAGAAGAGATCTAAGCAGAAAGGGAGTGGCTTTCCCACATAAAGACAGAGAGGATTTATCACACCTAAAGCTGTGTCTTCAATACAATGTAGTATGAAATGAATAACTTGATTGCCTGACTGAGAAAATAATAAGCATCAGACCATTCTATAAAAGGAACAGAATTAGTGAAGACTTCAGAAGCTGTGAATTTAGCGTGGTTTTTTATTTCTTTTTTTATTTCTTTTTCCTTAGGCAAGTCACTCTGAAATACACGGTAGGTAAAGTTAAAGACATTTGCCTTACAGTAAAACACACTGATATTAGAAGATAACAAATAATGAACAATATTTAAAATACAAAAACCGGGGAATAACTTGAATGTCTGTCTGGCAAGAGATTAGTTAAAACAATAAATCAGAAGATTTGCTTGTAACTGCACTTTATGCTTTTTTTCTTCTTGCCAGATACTTTGAAACAGATGCTTCTGGGCTGGAGGGTTCTGATTCTTTCAGCTTTTGAGGTTGGAATGTGCTGAGCTGGACCCCTCCTTTAAAGGTGGCTATTTTGTGCTGGAATGTAAACATTGGCAGTGGCCATACTGTTCAGGTGGCCACTTTCAGGAGAGCATGTTTTGTAGCTTCTGACCTTCATTTCTGGTGCCTCTGTTCCTCACTGCCTTAATCGCCCTCACTTAAAGAGAATGGAATCTGGCGACATGCCTTCCTTCCCCTGGGTTCAGTGTTCTTGGCCTGTGCTGTTTGTTTCACCAGTGGCCTTCTTCCAGCTTGTCAGACATGAGTTGGGGTGGTGTGGGGACGACTGAAGAGAGTGTTAGAACCACAGGCCTGTGAGAGCCATGTCCTGACTCCTCACTGAAGAGCAGGATTCGTGCACAAAAGCCACACTTTAATTAGCAACATCTGCCGTCTTTACCAGCTTTCTTACACAAGGCCTAAAAGAGATTCACTCGACACAGACCACCAGGGAGTGTCCCACAGAGGGTGCAGGGGCTTGATGCTGCCAAAACCATTTTTTTGTTATTTTATCTCAGCTGTGTGGCAAAAACGTTCATAATGTTTGAAAATTACTCGTATATAGAAATTTGTTGAGTTGTATAGTCTTTGGATCTGGTAAATTTTGGTGAGAGAAAGAGAGAGAGAGGAAGAGAGAGAGAGAGAGAGAGAGAGAGAGAGAGAGAGAGAGAGAGAGTTAGTTTTCTCTCTCCTTATCTGTTACTTTTTAAAAATAAGTTTTAAAAAGGAAAATTGTTTCTTTTAAAACATGGTCTATGATCAGAAACAAAAAGAAGCATTCTAGGGTGACACTAGGGAGACAGCTGAGAACACCACACCTGGCTCTGTGAGTTTGATTTTAAGAGCCACAATGGGCATGGCTGCTGATCTTGTGTTTTATCTAGAACACTGAGGAATTATGACAATTCTTATTTTCCATGTAGGTATTTAGCAGTTTCTGGCATGTTGTTACTTCATCATAATTTTCTTTTTTTCTTTACTGGGATGGTTTCCAATATTTCTTGTTATTGTTTATTCTACTCATCTCCTGTGCAATGTCCATTACCTCTTAAGTCTCAGATAAAGTCAAGTCCATTTGTTTTATTTTATTTTGCTTCCAGCATTCTCTCTACTTCATGACACCCCATTGGCTTTTCTGAGAGAATCTTCCTTCCTCCACTACCATTTGTTCAGTGACTTGTCTTTTTATTCTGTATCTTGTCTCCTTCCTCCCAAAAAACTATCCAAAAATAAAATACATTTTAAAAAAAGAATAAAAGAATTGGTTCCTGCACAGAGAGCCTGGCAGGCAGCACATACCTGCAGCAAGAAGATTGGGTGTTTATAGCCAGCATGAAGTTACATAGCAAGACCCTGTCACAAACAAACAGTAACAGCAAAAAAAGAACCGATTTTGCCTTCACTTGAGATCTCTCTTCTTTCTTCAGTAGCAACATTCATTTTGTTCACACTTGCTCTTTTAACTTCCCAACCATTTTTGCAATTTGGCTGCATGTCTATATCTCTTGGAAAATGCCCTCATGAGGGGATGAGAATGTAACTCAGTTGGTTGCATGGTTGCTCAACATCCCACATCCCTGAGATTCTATCTTAAAAAACAAAACAAGGCAAAGAAAATATTCAAGAGGATCAGGGTTACTGGGGTTACTGGAGCTACTGGGGTTCTAGTGTCTTTGCAGTGGCAAGTCTGGGATCTATTCTCTGCTCTTTTCTCTTGACCTTTCTATAAAGCCACCACTGTCTTTTGTTGATGATGCTTTTTCTTTTTGGTTTCTTTCGTGTCGCTTTGCCACGATTTTCAGTTTATCGTTTGTATTGTTTGTTTGCACTCCCTCTCACTCTTTCTTCTCACCCTGGATTTATTTGGTATGCCATGTTCTCACTCAACGTGCCCCCTCTGGTTCACTATTTTTTGTGACTTAGTGTGGTCAGCAATTACCACTGTGCCATCGCCTACCAACGCCACACCTTTTGGTCTAAATAATGAGTCCATTTACTTAATACTAGCCAGAGCTCTGGGCTCTATATGACCAAGCACAATTACATGTCTTCTGAACTTAGGTTGTTTTTACTGTGTTGTCGTTGTTCTTAATTTGTAAAATGTTACTGTATAGCAGTAGTTCTTAACTTTCCTAATGCCAAAACCCTTTAATACAGTTCCTCATGTTGTGGTGACCCCCAAACCATAAAATTATTCCTGTTACTACTTTATAACTGTAATTTTGCTACTGTTAGGAATCATAATGTAAATATTTCTGAAGACAGAGGTTTGCCGGAGGAGTTGCCACCCAGAGGTTGAGAACTACTGTCATATAATTAAATATTCTACCATTTCCTGTCACCATCCAGGAATTACGAAGGTCAGTGACTATTGGTTTGAGCAGCCACGGTGAAGGGGGGCTTTAATGGATATGATCCGAGTGGAGGAAGGGTCAGCATGGATGTAGAAGAAGCTGGAACAGAAAATTGTTGAAAACGGGAAGCACTGGACCTTGCTCGGAGGTGAACCGGCTGCTGAGGGATGAGGGCAGAAGTCTGTGTTGTGAGAAACATAGAGATTAGAGAGCACAATGAAAGCAGAGGCAGCTCCCTCAGCTGTGGGACACACTGAGTGCTGTTCCCTTAGCTGTGTTGCCAATGGAACATTGCCATGCACTTTCTGTTGGGGAATCGCTGTTTTCTGTAGGTTTGTGTGTTCAGAAATATTAATAGTGACCTGCATATTGCTCATAATCTGACTGTAACTGAAGATTTATGCATCCCAGTTGTCCTGCTGACACTCTGATATCATCACGGAAGGAGCCTAAACATTATTCACTTATTCAGTCATTTTACAAAATAGAACTTTGGCCTCTTACACTATGCCAGGTAATAGATGCTTGTCTTAAAGGGCTTAAAACAGAGCTAAAAAACTGGACAATCTCCATGGCAACTTGTGCAGCTCAAATCCTTTAGAACATTTTATGCCTGGTGCTAACTCTTCTGCAAACTATTCCCACCACTCTGGAATGTTAAGGAAGTACCTGTCTTAGGTTTCCATGGGTCTATAGCCCCAGACTCAACTGAATCATCTACTGTGTGTGTTTTGCTCCTCGATATTAACTTTCTAAATCTTACATTCATGGATCAAGTATTGGTACTTCCTCAAATATCTCCTCTGCCTACCCTCAGTTCACCGTGCTGGCTTTTAAAGTAATCATGTCCTAGGATCCTGGAATTAATCTGAGATTTGAGCTCTGTGTCATCTCAGGACAATCTTTGAAAAATGAAGACATTGGATAAAAGTATTATATTTTCTTAAGCAATTTCCTGTATTAGTAAAAATATTTAGGGAAAAATACATAACGGGACTGGAGAAATGTGGCAAGTAAGTGCACATGTTCCTGCACAGGACCCAGGCACCCACATGGCAACTTGATACTGTGTATTCTGGCCTGTGAGGGCACCAGGCATGCATGTGGGGTGCACAGTCATACATGTATGCAAAAATTCCATACACACAAAATAAAAATTAAAAAAATAAAATATTTTAGAAGTTATCTAGGTTTTGTTATTGAAAAGAATAATTTCAAGTGTAAAACATAGATCTATAAAATTTGATTGTATTTGTTGATTAGAAGTTAAGATAATATTTGTAAAACAAATCAGTGGCTTATTTCTTAATAGTTTTTGAACCTCCTGTAGGAGACAGGAGTCTAGAGAGACTTATTGGTGCTTATTGGTACTTGTTCCCATGAGCTGACATCCTTTTGTGGAAGAAAAGCTGATGCTTCCTTCCTGTCCTGCAAAACTGATTACAGTGAATGTTTCTATTTTCACTACATATGTAAACACATTTCAGCTGGGAAAAATGCAATCATAGCATGACTCAGCAAAAATGGGAAGGACTTTGTTCAGAAAAGAACAACCCAAGCCTCAAGTAACATCCTTTCTTGCAAATATTTAAAGTTACCTTGAGAGGGAAAACCAGGCTTGTATGAAAATCCTCTTAGTTTCAAGGTTACAGGAAGAATCCTAAGGACAGTGCCAGACTCAGAAGACCTTCCCTGGGAGTGACATAAATAACTCATTAGAGATTGTCTTACTGCCAAATGTGAGGGCTCTGTGTTTTGGACTATAAACTATCAGAAATCCACACTTTGTTACATGAAGATTAGACAATGGAATGCCTCTTCAGGAATCTCTCAGTGGAAGCCCTCAGGCCGAGTTCTGAATAAGGCAATGTACTTGCTGTGTGATCTTGTTTGAAGAGAGTAATTTACCTTAATACCAGGGACCTCGTTTTTTACTTCTCACTGTGGGAATAGGCAAAGCTCTGCTGGAAGACCAATGGAAACTCACTGTCAGGACACAGGGGAGCACACTTGTGCTCACAGAGGGGTGTGGATATACACAGGATGCATCCAGCCTACGTGTGAGCAGGGCATTTGACTGGAGAGATTTATTAGGGAAGTCTAGTTTGATTAGCCACCCATTTAACAAATCTGCACTATTTGCTACACGGATACATCTTCAGACCTCACAGAGCTTGTAGTCCAGAAGAGAGGACTGTCAAAGAAGGAGGAAAAAAAAAAAAAAAAAAAAAAAAAAAAAAAAGAAAAAATTTTGCAAATGTGAGACAGATGTTTCAAATTGTTTTTAAATCATTTTGCCCTGTGGCTCGTCGAGAGTATATACACGTAGATGGATCTCACTGGTAAAGGAAGTGTTTAAAGACAGTGAAGATTTAAAGATAAATAAGAGCGATGTCAGGCAAAAGCTAAAGTAAAACAATAGCCTAGATGATCATCTGAGGAGCAGCGTTAAGGTAGCTGCACTGAGGAGGAGTGAGACAAAAGAGCAAGATGGAGAAGGGGCCGAAGCTAGGTCGGGTTATGTCCCACAAGCCCCTGTCACCATGGCTTTGGGGTATTTCAGGAAGGGGTTTTTATGGGGAAACTACCTAAACAAAATGTTTTTTTTTTTTTTTTAATTAATGAATATATTTTCACTACCACAAATTTTGTTAATACTGAAGTGGAAAAAAATCTATATCCAGGAATCCTTTCTTAAGGGGCCAAAAACTAACTATTTGGAGGCTCTATGATAGAGATTTTTGTGTTTTAGGTTAGTTCAGATTACTTGGATCTGAATTTAAATTTGCAAGCCATAAATTTATAAATTTAGTAAAATGGTAGACAACACTTTATTAACTGTTTGAGAAAATGAAGAAGCATTGTCACATGCTATTTCTAATTAAAATCCTTTCTAATATAGAGGGAAAGTGTTATCAAACTGGGAAAAGTGTGCCTATCTTAGAGTAAGTTAGTAAATGAATTTGTAAACAATGTAACCTTGCTGCTTAGAGAACTGCTGAGAAACTGGAGAAATGGGTACCCATTGAGTCAAAAGTCTCATATAAGTTTGTTTGAACAATACAAGGCTCTAGCCCATTGGGTTCCTGAACTCCCAGGACAATTGGAAGATTCACAGTAGTTCCTCACGTGATTGTCATTTCTGTAGAAAGCAGAGTCTGGGTTCTGTTGGGCTTGTTTAAGAGTCCTTTGAGAACTCCTGTCTAGATGGAAGTCCTGACCTGCATGTTCACAGAAATTGGGTCGCCAAAATAGTCATCTTTAGAAAAAATTAATGATTATGGTTTTATATGGTAAATTGGCTACAGGCTTATTACTTGAAAATAATAGATTCATTGGCTATCTGGATAAAAGTTGCTTAAACTCATTTTCCCACACCATGTGTAGAGATAGCCTGTTGACATAGCTGTGTTAACCTATGAGTAACAAAATACTTACTCTTCAATGACCATACCTCATCTTAATTTTGCTTAGAATAATACGATGCTAAAAGTGGCAAATATTTTTATAAATATTTTATATTAGTTTATAAAATTTTATAATAGTTTATAAAATAGTTTATTAAAATTTCATAAACAGTTTATAAAATTTGCTTTGTAGTTGGTTTTTTTTTTTATTTTGTTTGAAATAGCTGTAGATTCTCGTGCAGTTTAGTATAAAATATAAAGTGGTTTTACTTATTACAAATTAAATTTTTTCCTGCATTCTGATTACTTTCATGCTATAGGCCTCTCCTATACCAGACCTTTCTGTGCTCAACTTACACAAAGTTCACAGTTTCCCTTATTGGTAAAATCTTACAGAACTGTAATATCTCATCACATTGACTTTAATAGACTCTTGTGGTTTTCTCTAGACATTTCTAGTTTTAATTACTAGTTTAATTAACACTGCTTCTTCTTTATATCCATTTTAAGATTCAAATGCTAAGAAACTCTTCTGCCATTGAGCTTTAGTATTCCCTTTAGAAAAGAAGACTTTGCTTTATATGGCTATTGATGTAAATATTTTGATATATATATATATATATATATATATATATATATATATATTTTACTTAGGGGAATTGTTGATTGTTGACAAGTTTTTTTCTTTTTTTAAGTATGGACAACCCTCCCAAAACACTAGGACCAAAAGCAACTTGAGATGGATTTGTGAAAAAGATGATTAATATCCATTATTTCAATACATGCTTTTTCAGTATTCCACATTTATATAATCGCAGGAAGCAGGTAATTTTCCAAAACTTAAAGCAATTATTAGATGCAGAAGCTTTGCTAACATCTGATCAGACATCCTAAAGTGTATACAGTGTTACATTGTTCATGGTAAGGAAGCAGCTCAACTAGGTGTTGGGAGCTTTTTATTTGTTAGTTTTTTAACAGTCTGGTTCTTTCTCAGTGGTCAACGTTCCACTTGGCTGTCCATTTAAGAATTCAAGATTTTTCAGCTCAAAAAGGTGAATTAGTTGCTGATGAGAAGTTAAGAAAAATAACTTAAATGTAGGAATGAGTCTTTTTGATTTGAAAATCTTACATCTATATCAGAAGTCTTTTTCCGTCAAGGTGAGTGTTAAACCTGAGGACAAAGTCCATGCTTGTCTCATTAAAGCAAGCTATATTTTGAGGTGTACCCAGAATTGGACAGTTTCCTCAGCCTAAGTTGGGATTTGAAAGAGCAGTGCCTGCTGGCCTGTTGAAGTCCCATTTATAGGAGAGGTAAGGTGTTCACAGAGGCGAGAGAGTCTGCTGTTATACATTGTTAGAAAGAGTGAAAGGGAAGGAACAAAGTAAAGTTGTACATCAACTGAATGAGGCTGCAAGCAGTTTACATCAGATCTGAGAAATAGAAACATTAATAATTACAAATAGAAGACTTAACTTGCAGGGAACTTATTCTTTAAATACAAACAGAAACGTTAACCTGTACAGGACAAACAGGGACTTCTTAATTACAACTTGAAAACTTAACTTGCAACAATTTAATGTAGGACAAATAAGACCTTATTCTTAACTGTCTTCATTGCAGATAGACACCTTAGCCCTGGAAAGTATATTTTTCCTGTTTTGGTCTCCTATTAACTTGCTAGGTATATTGTTTCTGAATTGGTCTCATGTAGGCTTTATGGCAACAATCAATTTCTAACTTTTCACCACATAAACATTTATTTAAAGATCACCTATAAACTTATGTTGTGGCTTCAGTGCCAGTAATTTTAATATGATTATCACTTTTTCAGAGAAGTCTCTATACAGGGAGAAAGAAGATATTTAAAAAAAAACATATAAAATATTCTTTGAAAGTGCAGACAGTTTTGCAGATACCATTGATTGTACAGTTCAGCATGAAGTTTTAAAAATAATCCTACACTGGCTTGGTCCCTTTGGCTGGGGCAGACACCTAGCTGGTCTGCTCCCATGAAGACACCATATCCTGAGACATCCTAGAGGAAACACTGCACTCAGAGCAACAGGTAAGACCCCTCCCCCACTACCTAGACCCCAGAGCTACAACTGAAAGCATGGAACACTCAAGACCATCAGCCATCCAAACCCCACCCCTCCAGAATACCACTCCCCTTCCAACTCTTGCTTGGACCTTTTGGCTAGGGCAGAAACCTAGCTGGTCTGCTCACATGAAGACACCATATCTTGAGAAATCCTAGAGGAACCAGTGTACTCAGAGCAGCAGACACCATATCCTGAGCCTTCCTGGAGAAACCAGTGGATTCAGAGCAGCAGGATTTCAGGATCCCAGAGATGGCCTGAGATCCAGCAGTTCTTCCACCCAGGAGCTCAGAATCATAGAGACATCTGGACTCTGAGGAGTTCTGACACAAGCAAGATAACTGGAAATACAGGCTCCAGTCAGAGACAGTGAGTGCAGGTAGCACTATAGTTAACCAGATGTCGAAAGGCAAGCACAGGAACATAACAGAAACCAAAATCTTGGCATCATCAGAACCCAGGTCTCCCACCATAGCAAGCCTGAACACCCCATCACACCAGAAAAGCAGGATTCAGAATTAAAATCACTTCTCATGATGATGATAGAGGACTTTAAGAGGGACGTAAATAACTCCCTTAAAGAAGTACAGGAGAACACAGGTAAACAGATAGAAGCCCTTAAGGAGGAAAAACACACACACACACACACACACCTTTAAAGAACTGCAAGAAAACAACCAAAGAGGTGAAGGAATTAAACAAAACCATCCAGGATCTAAAAATGGAAATAGAAACAATAAAGAAATCTCAAAGGGAGACTACCCTGGAGATAGAAAACCCAGGAAAGAAATCAGGAGTCATAGACAAAAGCATCACCAACAGAATACAAGAGATAGAAGAATCTCATGAGCAGAAGATACCATGGAAAACATTGACACAACTGTCAAAGAAAATGCAAAATGCAAAAAAGCTGTTAACCCAAAACATCCAGGAAATCCAGGACACAATGAGAAGACCAAACCGAAGGATAAGAGGTATAGATGAGAGTGAAGACTTTCAACTTAAAGGGCCAGTAAATATCTTCAACAAAATAATAGAGGAAAACTTCCCTAATCAAAAGAAAGAGATGTCCATGAACATACAAGAAGCCTACAGAACCCCAAAATGATGAAACCAAAAAAGAAATTCCTCCCGTCACATAATAATCAACACATCAAATGCACAAAACAAAGAAAAAAACCTAAGGCAGTAGGAGAAAAAGGTAAAGTAACATATAAAGGCAGACCTATAAGAATTACACCAGACTTCTCACCACAGACTATAAAAGCCAGAAGATCCTGGACTGATATCATACAGACCCTAAGAGAACACAAATGCCAGCCCAGACTACTATACCCAGCAAAACTCAATCACAATTGATGGAGAAACCAAGATATTCCATGACAAAACCAAATTGATACAATATCTTCCCACAAATCCAGCACTTCAAAGGATAATTGATGGAAAACTCCAACACAAGGAGGGAAACTACAATCTAGAAAAAGGAAGAAAGTAATCTTACAACAACCCCCAAAAAAGATAGTTACATAAACATAATTCTACCTCTAATAACAAAAATAACAGAAAGCAACAATCGTTTTCCTTAATATCTCTTAACATCAATGGACTCAATTCTCCAATAAAAAGACATAGACTATCAGACTGGATACATAAAAAGGACCCAGAATCTTGCTGCTTATAAAAATGCACCTCAGTGACAAAGACAGACACTACCTCAGAGAAAAAGGATGGAAAACAATTTTCCAAGCAAATGGTCCCAAGAAACAAGCTGGAGTAGGCATTCTAATATCAAATAAAATCGACTTTCAACCAAAAGTAATCAAAAAATACAAAAATACTTTATACTTATCAAAGGAAAAAAATCTACCAAGATGAACTCTCAATTCTGAGCATCTATGCTGCAAATGCAAGGGCACCCACATACATAAAAGAAACTTTACTAAGGCTCAAAGCACACATTGCACCTCACACAGTAATAGTGGCGGATTTCAACACCCCACTCTCACCAATGGACAGATCATGGAAGCAGAAACTAAACAGAGACACAATAAAATTAACAGAAGTTATGAATCAAATGGATTTAACAGATATCTATAGAATATTTTGTCCTAAAACAAAAGAATATACTTTTTTCTCAGCACCTCATGGTACCTTCTCCAAAACTGCCCATATAATTAGTCACAAAACAGGCCTCAACAGATATAAAAAAGGTTGAAATAATCCTTTGCATCCTATCAGATCACCATGGACTAAGGCTGGTCTTCAATAATGACAAAAACAATGGAAAGCCCACATACACTTGGAAACTGAACAACACTCTACTCAATGATGACTTGGTCAAGAAAGAAAGAAATTAAAGACTTTTTAGAATTTAATGAAAATAAGGACACATCTTACCAAAACTTGTGGGATCCCATGAAAGCAGCACTAAAAAGAAAACTCATAGCTCTAAGTACCTACAAAAAGAAATTGGAGAGAGCATACACTAACAACTTGATAACATACCTGAAAGCTCTAGAACAAAAAGAGGCAAATACACCCAAGAGGAGTAGACAGCAGGAAATAATCAAACTCAGGGCTGAAAATCAAACAAGTAGAAACAAAAAGAACTATACAAAGAATCAATAAAATCAACATGATAGATAAACCCTTAGTCAGACTAATCAGAGGGCACAGAAACAGTATGCAAATTAATAAAATTAGAACTGAAAAGGGAGTTATAACAACAGAAACCAAGGAAATTCAAAAAATCATCAGATCCTACTACAAACGCCTACATTCAATAAAACTGGAAAATCTGGATGAAATGGACAACTTTCTAGACAGATTTCAGGTACCAAAGTTAAAGCAGGAGCAGATAAACCATCCAAACTGTACCATAACCCCTAAGGAAATAGCAGCAAGTCATTAAAAGCCTCCCCACCAAAAAAAGCCCAGGACCAGATGGTTTTAGTGCAGAATTCTATCAGACCTTCAAGAAAGATCTAGTACCAATTCTCTTCAAACTATTCCACAAAATAGAAACAGAAGGAACACTACCTAAGTTGTTCTATAAAGCCAAAATTATGCTCATTCCTAAACCTCACAAAGACCCAACAAAGAAAGAGAACTTCAGACCAATCTCCCTTATGAATATCGATGCAAAAATACTCAATAAAATTGTTGCAAACAGAATCCAAGAACACATCAAACAATCATCCATCATGATCGAGTAGGCTTTATTCCAGGAATGCAGGGATGGTTCAATATACAGAAATCCGTCAATGTAATCCACTATATAAACAAAGCCTGAGATTTCACCTCATACCAGTCAGAATGGCTAAGATCAAAAACTCAGGTGATAGTAGATGCTGACGAGGATGTGGAGAAAGAGGAACACTCCTCCATTGTTGGTTGGATTGCAAGCTGGTACAACCACTCTGGAAATCAGTCTGGTGGTTCCTCAGAAAATTGGACATAGCATTACCTGAGGACCCAGCTTTACCATTCCTGGGCATATACCCAGAAGATGCTCCAACATAAAACAAGTATACATGCTCCACTATGTTCATAGCAGCCTTACTTATAATAGCCAGAAGCTAGAAGGAACTCAGATGTTCTTCAACAGAGGAACGGATACAGAAAATGTGGTACATTTACACAACGGAATATTACTCAGGTATTAAAAACATTGAACTTGAGAAAAATTTAGGTAAATGGATGGAACTAGAAAATATCACCCTGAGTGAGGTAACCAAATCACAAAAGAACACACATGGTATGCACTCACTGATAAGTGGATATTAGCCCAAAAGCTTGCAATACCCAGATACAACTCACAGAGCACATGAGGCTCATGAAGAAAAAAGACCAAAGTGTGGGTGCTTTGGTCCTTCTTAGAAGGAGTAACAAAATATTCAATGGAGTAAATATGGAGACAAAGTGAGGGACAGAAACTCAAGGAGGAGCTGTCGAGAGACTGCTCCACCTGGGTATCCATCCCATATGCAGTCACCAAAGGTAGACACTGATGTGGATGCCAGGAAGTGCATGCTGACAGGAGCTTGATATAGCTGTCTCCTTAGAGGTCTGCCAGAGCCTGAAACACACAGAGGTTGATACTCACAACTAACCATTGATCTGATCAAGGAGTTCCCAATGGAGGAGTAAGAGAGAAGACTGAAGGAACTTAAGGGGTTTTCGGCCCCATGAGGAGAGCAACAATACCAACCAACCAGATCCCCCAGGGTCTAAACCACCAGCCTGGGAGCACATAGGGAGGGACTGATGGCTCTAGCTGTATATGTAGTGGAGGGTGACAGTGTCAGGCATAGGTGGGTGAGGAAGTCCTTGGTCCAGGGAAGGCTATACACCCCAGTGTGAGGAAAATTGTGGGTGGGGAGGTGAGATGGGATGGTGGGGGGGGCATATCCTCATAGAAGCAGGAGGAGGAGGGATGGGATAAGGGGTTCCTGGGTGGGGGGAAATGGGATTACATCTGAAATGTAAATAAAATATCCAATAAAAAATTAAAAAAAAAATAAAAAATAATCTTACCCTTCCTCAGGCTAAGGGAACAACTCTTCTGCAGTTCGTTGAAAGCAACAAAACAACAAAAGCAACAAAAACAACAAACCCAATATGACACTACGTCAAATACAAGACATTCATATAAATAATCGACCTCCATTAAAGTTAAGATTGGAAGGAGAATGCTATAGGGCAGAGGAAGTGTTGTAGAGAAATTGGCTGGCCAATTATTTTCCATTTTGTATTAATTGTATCTGGGGCGGGGGAGCACATCAAAGAGATTGTTGTTTACCAAATATCTCAGTTCAAGGAACTCCTGGCCTGATAGCTAAGAACTGCCTGCCAGATGTCCGATGATATTGGGCAGCCAAGCAGGTCTTTAAAGGTTTGTCCTATAGTGGGGACGGCATGTGCTTGTAGACCCAGCTGCTCAGAAGGCAGATGCCAGAACTGCCCAGGAGCTCAGTCTGGACAGAAACAGTAAGGCTTTTCCCGAATTCTTTACCTTTCCTTTTTATTTTTATTTTTCAACTTGAGATATTTAGATTCTTTCTTAAGTGTCATGAAGGAAGAAGAAAACAAAAGCCTGTATTTTGTGACGATTGTTTTCAAACACTGTACTACGATATCCACACTGTATGGTTGATTTTCTGTATTTGCCTTGAAAATAAAACACATGCAAAATGTACAAACAACTTATCAGTTACTAAAATGGCATCTATAGGTTTTATGCTTACAAGCAAACAAACAAACAAAAAAAAACCCTTATTGTATCAAATTTTATGAACTTGGCTTGACTGAAAAATTGCTGCTGTTTTCTGATTTAACAGGAATGGAGTATGTTGCCTAATCCTACCCAGCCAATCTTAGGCTACAGACAGACTCCTTGTGATAATGAGAACTCAGTAAAGCCTGAGGGGCACTTATGCATGTATACATGGCATGCCAAGTATGCCTGACAGTTTAAATGCTTTGACGTGATCATGATAAAAGCTTTCCAGTTTCAAGAATTTTGTATTACTAAAGAAAGGAAAAGTTAGTTGGGGTGTCGCTCAGTGGTAGACTTGTATAACAACACCCTAGGTTGCAACCTAGTGCCATAAAACAAAGTAATAAGTTATAGGAAGTTTTTTAAATAAGTATATACTATTGATAATTTTATTTCACAATGATTCTTAAAAAAATTATTTCTGTTTTCTGTAAGTTCCTTTTGAGCTACCAACTATCTCTTGCTTAAAAATCTTCATAGCCTAGAGTCATTTATTAGAAGAAATTGTTTCCTTTGATTCCCAAAGTGAGTTCCACTATAAACCATATGAAAATTTACATCAGGAGAAGTCTTTTTTGTTTGTTTGTTTGTTTGTTTTTCGAGAGAGGGTTTCTCTGTGTAAGCCTGGCTGTCCTGGAACTCGCTCTGTAGACCAGGCTGGCCTTGAACTCAGAAATCCGCCTGCCTCTGCCTCCCAAGTGCTGGGATTAAAGGCGTGTGCCACCACTGCCTGGAGAGAAGTCATTTTTTAAAAAGTCATTTATTTATATAGCCTGTTGTATATGTACTGGAGACCTCCAAACTCGGGAGACCCTTACTCAAGTCTCGGGAAGTCATGGCCACCCAAAAATCGCAAGACACCGTACCTGGATGCAACCAGCAGAAGTTTATTAGGGAGAGTTGGCCGGCCAAGGTCAATTCGTTCCTCGAGCAGGAGCTTAATTAACCAAAGACCAGCAAGCTGAGGGGCTTTTTATAGCACGGGGTGGGGAAATGGAGGAATTTTCGCATGATTGCACATGATTGGTTGCTTTACAATTTTTGAACATCAGCAGGCTGTACTAGTCGATGGGGTCAGAGGGCAGTTCCTGCAGGTGGAAGCTTATCTAGGTTAGCAGAGCATCTAGTTAGACTTAAATTACAGCTTTCTGGAACACTGGGAAGATCTCAAGGGGGGAGGGGTAACCACAGAAACATAACATAAAAACAGTAGAAAGTACACTTATCTTTTGTAAGGATGTAACCTCGCCCAACCATTCATCTTGTGGTCAGCCAGTTCCTGGGACCACCCAGATGACTTGTATCTTTCTTTGTAGTCAGCAATGTGTCTTCCTGCTTTGGGCCTTCCCCACCCACAGGTGGGTTCTCTTCCCTGAGTCTTGAGGAATGTTAGTCCAGCAAGTGTCCTCTGACTCAGGGATAATGTACTCCTCCCGGACTGTATCCCGGGGCAGTGAAGGCCTGAAATCTTACATTCAGTTCCATTTTCTGGAACCTGCATTCTTTTGCTCAGGTCTAGGGGTAAAGAAAAAGCCTGTATATATTTTTTAAAATGATCTTTATAATTTTTCACTCTACAGTACATATCAAAATGTCAAAATATCAAGTTAAATCTTTTAAAATTATTGCTGAATTATTAAAATGTCAAACTAGTTCAAACAAATGTTATTGTTTTTTTTTTTTTAACAATTTCCCCTTGATTTTTTACAATTTCTCCTTAATTGAAAGCTGGTCAAGCATTAGGTAAATGTCTTTTTATTGGTGTTGTTTGGTTAGTTTAGTTTTTTAAAGACTGGGTCTTACTGTTAAGCCCAGGCTGGTACCTAACTCATGGTCCTCTTTGAAGGCATTTTGAGTACTGGTATTAGAGGTATGAGCCACACACTCAGCTGGTCTGAGTCAAATATAGTTGAACAAATTTTCTTTTGTTCTATAATTGTTACTGCTTCATATTATAACTGACGTTGGATTTCCCAAAATACTCTTGTTACCAAGAGTGAAGTCACTTAGCTTGATCAGAAGCCTTCATTTCTGGAGCTTTCAGGAGCCATGTGAGCCTTTACATTGGGATACTGTCCAGGAAGAGTAAAATTGATTGCATTTGTTGACAACCTGAAGACTTGCCTGGCAGGAACATACATAGAAGAGAGTAGTAAATGCAAATGCATCCCTTTTATTTCAGAGCAAGCCTGTGGATCTAATCTTGGACATTTCAACACCCATGAGAATAACAATGAAGGAAAAAAATCTCCCTCAACAGATCTTAGCCTATGTTTTCCATCTTTTAAGTTTTTCTAGCAAGTTGATCAGGTTTGGTATTCTTACAAATGTGCATTTGACAATACTGCTTCCCTCTCTGTAGGCTCTGTATCTCCAGGGACATTTTCCCTGTTAAGTGACCACAGTTTATGATAGACTAAGGTATTCACATGCTCTGAGCTAACATTTTGCAGGGATTGTGGGTATTCTGGCAAGACAGTAATCCAAAAGGCCTGTTGGCATCCTTTAAATGCCAGCTGAAGGCCCTGCCTCTTGGACTGGGGAACTTTCATGCATCAGAACAGGTAATTGCATTTAATAGTAAACCAGCCACAGGAAATATTTGTTACTTATTCCACAATCCAACCCTAGTTCCCATCCTTTTTCCTACTCCACCCACATGGAAAAGCACCTTTAAAGATGAAAACACTGACATCTCTATTTAAGTCGCTGTATAACAAGGCTTCTTTTGTTCACAGAAACACTCCTACTTATTAGTAGACAAGTAATACACTGAAAAAATCTAAATGTGTTAATGAACTAGCACTATGAAAGCCAATAGGGATGAAGCTCCCAGGTCAGGTCAGTAACAGCTTGATTTCCTCATGTTTTATGATTCAAACATGTAAAGTTTTTGGCTTTTCTCTGACCCGACTGCCCTCAAATGCAGTTTCTTTCCTTCATTACTACTGCAGGAAACTCCTTCCCACTCTCTTGCTCAGTCATTGGGAGTCTTTTTGTTCTCTCATTTTTAGTGTTCCTTGCTTCCTAACAGCTTCCATCTCCACCTGCGTTCTCTCCAGTTGCACAACCAACTCTGCAACCCTTTCAGAAATGAGAGAGCAGAGTGACCCCATTTCAGCCATTTTTTTTTTGTTTTTCAGACCTCTCTATCTCCACCCAGTATTCTTCCAACTGCTCATTCACTCTTCCAATATTTTTTGAAACAGAATAGAAGGAAGAGAAGAAGGCAGAGAAGGAGGAAAAGGAGGAGGAAAAGGAGGAGGAGGAGGAGGAGAAAAAAGAAAATCCCCTCGGAGCGAAGGGGGCTGTCCCAACACTAGCAACCACAACAAATATTTTGCTGGCATCTTGAAAAAAATCCATTTCTTCTTCCCCTGCTGTTTTCTCTATGGCATGTGAATTCAAAGTTTTCATTTTCCCCTTATCTTCTGTGCCACACATCTGAGAACCAGTCGTAGCTGGTCTTTGATACTTTGTAGGTTCTCCTTTTTCCCGCCCTTTATTCCTTCAGTTTCAACCAGTAACACTGCACAGGAGAGAAACAAGGATAGAGGGGGAAAAGAGATTAGGAAAATCACTAAATCTAAGTGTTCCCCTTTTGTTTCTTGTTTGTGCATGGCTACTATTAAACTGCAACCAGCATTCATGAAGAACCAACCACACCACCATGACCAACACAAAACAACACCCCACCCCCACCCACCTCTCGGGGCCCTAGCATTTATATACCGTCTGAAAAGTTTCCAGAATTCCAAATGTTACATAATCACAGAAATTATCTGCAGCTGGTAAAAAACATTCTTCTGCTACAGCAGGAGGAAAATCATAGTCAGCTGTTGCAAAGTGGTCCCATATCTCTGTACTCGGCATTAAAACAAAAATATATTCTTATAATATTTCTGTGTTTTTTAAAGAAACCAAAATTTCAGAGTTCTCACTACATATAGTGGATTGCATTTATAGATTTACATACGTTGAACCATCTCTACATCTCTGGGATGAAGTCTTCTTTGTCAGGGTGGATGATCTCTTTGATGTGTTTTTGGATTTCTTTGCCAGTATATTTTTGAGAATTTTTACATCTAGGTTGGTCAGTAGTTCTCTTTGTATCTTAGGTATTATGTGGGTTGAGTATCAAGGTAACTGTAGTCTCATAAAATGAATTGGGTAATGTTTCTCTTGTTTCTATTTTGGAGAATAATTTGAAGAGTATTGGTATTAACCCTTCTTTGAAAGTCTGGTAGAATTCAGTGCTAAAACCATCCAGCCCTGAGGGTTGTTTGTTGTTGTTGTTGGGAAATTTTAATGGGTACCTCTATTTCACCAGAGGCTATAGTTCTGTATAAATTACTTATCTAATATTGATCTAGTGTTAGTAAATAAAAAATATGGAGAAAATTATTCATTTCTTTTAGAGTTTCCATTAAAGTGTACTAAAGATTTTTAAAGTATGCCCTTATAATTTTTCTGGGTTTCCTCCATGTCTGTTGTTAAGTTCCCCTATCTATTTCAAAACTTTCTCTCTCTCTCTCTCTCTCTCTCTCTCTCTCTCTCTCTCTCTCTCTCTCTCTCTCTCTCTCTCTGTCTCTGTCTCCTTTTAGCTAAAGGTTTGTCAATCTTAATGATTTTCTCAAAGAACCAACTCTTTGTTTCATTGAGTCTTTGTTTCTATCTTATTGATTTCAGCTCTGAGATTGATTTATTTCCTGCCTTTTACTCATTATGGTTGTGATTTCTTCTTTTTGTTCTGGAGCTTTCAGTTATGCTGTTAAGTTGCTAGTATTAGATCTCTTAAAATTTTTTTGAATGTAGGCACTTATGCTATTGACTTTCCTCTTAGCACCAGTTTCATTGTGTTCCATAACTTTGAGTATGTTGTGTATTAATTTTTGTTCACTTCTAGGAATTCGTTAATTTCTTTCTATTTTTTTGTTTTAAAGATTTATTTATTTATTATGTGCAGTGTTCTGTATTGCATATATGTATGCTTGCCAGAAAAAGTGTTGGGGGCCAACTTTTAGCAGAAAGCGGCTATCAGCTTTGCAGCCATCTTGAGCCATATACCCTCACATGAGACTTGGATTACAATAGCCTACAACAGCTGAGCACACTCTGATAATCTTGGTTTAGATACCTTGGGTGTGTGAGATTAAAGGTGTGTGAGATTAAAGGTGTGTGACTTAAGAGTGTGACCTAGAGATCAGATTTAGAGACAAGACCTAAGGGCATGATTAAAGGTGTGACTTAGAGGTATGGCTTAGAAGTGAGATATATAAAAGGCAGAGGCAGAGGGTAGAGAATCAGACTCTTTAGATATACTCTTTAGGGAGACTCTTTAGAGAGTACAGCTAGACTTGGGACTTGAACTAGGAAGAGAGACTGAAGAATAAACAGGATTGAATCACACTCTGTCTGGTCTCCATTCTTCGAGTCTGTCCTCACTCTCTCTCTTGCTGAACCCCGACCCTCGGACTGGAGTGGCAGCTTGGGCCGGGATACAGTGGCCGCCATGTGCAGAGTGGAGAGGGCCTCAACATTTTTGGCCGCCCAAACATGGGGCAGCCCGGGCCTCAACATCTTGCTCGGGCCGCGACATTTTTTGGCGCCCAAACGTGGGACTAGCTCGGGCTCTGACAAAAAGGAAACAGATCTCATTATAGATAGCTGTGAGCCACCATGTGGTTGTTGGGAATGGAACTCGGGACTTCTGTAAGAGCACTCGGTGCTCTCAACTTCTGAGCCATTTCTCCAACCCATTAATTTATTTCTTAATTTTTGTCTTGACTCATTTTTTTAGTCAGTAGAGAGTTGTTTAGTTTTCATGAGTCTGTAAGCTTTCTGTTGCTGTTATTGTTGTTGAAGTCCAGATTTAATCCATGGTGGTCTGATAGGATGCAGGGAGTTATTTCAATTTTTGTTTATTTGTTGAGACTTGATTGGTCCAAGTTTGTGGTCAATTTTGGAAAAACTTCCATGAGATGCTAAGAAGAAGGTGTCTTATTTTTGTGTTTGGGTAAAATGTTCTATAAACACCTCTTAAGTACATTTGGTTTATAATATATTAGCTCTAGAATTTCTCTGTTTAGTTTTTTTTCTGAATAGCCTGTCTATTAGCTAGAGTAAGTTATTGAAATCTCCCACTGTCAGTGTGAGAATCAATATGTGATTTAAGATGTAGTAGTGTTTTGGGGTTTTGATTGTTGTTGTTGTTTGTTTGTGTTTTGTTTGTTTTGTTTTATGATGAATTTGAGTGCCCCTGTTTTATGATGAATTTGAGTGCCCCTGTGTTTGGTACATGTATGTTAAGAATTACAAGTTTTTCTTCTTGGTGGATTTTTTTTCTTTCATGAGTATGTACTGTCTTTCCCTATCTCTTATGATTAATTTTGGCTTGAAGTCTATTTTGTCAGATACTGTAATGGCTATATCAGCTTGCTTTTAGGTCTATTTGCTTGAGATAATTTTTTCTACCCTTTTTACCTTGAAGTCTAGCCTCGATGCTAAGGTGTATTTCTCAGATTCATCAGAAGAATGGATTCTGTTTTCTCATCCATTCTATTAGTCTGTGTAGAGTTGTGTTTATTGGGGAATTGAAACTGTCGATGGTAAGAGGTATGAGTAGTGTTTGTTGATTCCTGTCATTTTGTTGGTGTGTGTTTCCACTATTTTGATTTGCTGGTCTGGGATTATTTATTCCTTGTGTTTTCTTGGATGTGGTTAACTTCTTTAGATTGTGGGGTTTTTTCTAGTGCTTTCTTTATGGCTTAAATTTGGTTTTACTGCGGAATGTCTTTGAAAGTTTTTCTGGGTTGTAATAGTTTATGCTGTTATTTGTTGTTTCTTATGTGATCTATTAGAGTCTGTAGAAAATCTGCTCATGCCCTTCTGGCTTTAGAGTCTCCACTGAGAAGTCAGTTTTCTTTATATGTTTCTGTTTCAAATAGTTCACCAGAAATGACCACTCACATGCAGTTTATAGCCAATTAAAAACTTCAAGCCATATATTCAGAAACCTAGGTGTAGTCTCAAGTGTTGTAAACATGGGGTTTTTGAAGGCAGAAACCATGTCTAGGCATCTCTTTTGGCAGATTGGGGGAATAAAGGGTTTCTTGTAAGGAATTAACTTGCCAGAAGCTAAAATAAGTAGTTAGTTGGAGTAAGGGTTGCAAAAGCAGGTAATTTAGCAGAAGCTAAGATAAGCTAACTGGAACATAGAAGCCATGGGTTCTAGAATAGGGTTGTGTAATTTTCCATGAGATTTTTCATCAAGGAGATCAGATTCCAGTTTAAACTGAATGGCCTCAGCAAGAACAAAGATGGAGGAACCTCTCTGCACAGTCTTTTCTTATCACATTACTTGGTCTTTTCCACCTGTAACTTTTAATATTCTCTTGTTGTTCTGTACATTTAGCATTTTAATTATTATATCCTGAGGGACTTCCTTTTCCGGTTCATTCTGTTTGGTGTTCTGTATGTTTTTTGTATTTTGAGATAAGCATCTCTTTCTTTGGGTAAAGATAATTCTTTTCTATGACTTTGTTTAAAATATTTTCTGTGCCTTTTACCTGGATTTCTTCTCCTTCTTGTATTCCTATTATCTTTAGATTTGGTCTTTTCATAGTGTCCCAGATTCCTGGAAGCTTTTGCCAGGATTTTGTCAGACTTCACATTTCTTTGACCAAGGTACTCATTTCTTCTATTGTACCTTCAATACCTGAGATTTTTCTCTTCCATCTCCTATATTCTCTTGGTAAAGTTCCTCTCTGAGGTTCTAGTTCCTAAATTTTTCATTTCTTTCATTTTGGGTTTTGTTTATTGATTCAGGTCTTGTTTTATTTATTTGTGATAGTACTTCATGGGATTGAAGCATTTCTATGCCCCTTTGCTCCAAAGTAATTACAGGGTGTTTGAATGCATTCTCCAGCCTATTTTATCTTCCAAATAAAGACACAGAGACTTGCCATTTTTATTAAGAAGCTACAAATATTAATAGCAAATTTTGATCTATTCTAACCTGACTAGGCTGCTACTACCCAGCCAAATGTCCCATTACTTGACATCTGGTCTTGCTCTGGTTCACTCTGGTCCATATGTGTCCTCATGGCTGCTTTCTCATCACCATCTCATGGTGAATTCTCCTGGTCTTTCTTCACACCTTCTCCCGATGATCTTTCTCTATTCTTTTGTCTCCTTTAGTACCTCCTGACTTTGAATGAATGTTCCAATCTATCTCTTCTCTCCAACTAATTGGATGATCAGTTCTTTTATTAACCAATCAGAGGTGATAGAAAACAATTTTTACATAACATGGAGACCAGAGATGTTTGACCATGCCATTGTCCAGACTATAACCAGATGACTGGGCATAGAAATTAGCCTCTGAATACACAGTGCACAAAACAACCTCAATGTTTATTTTCTTCCACTGGTTGATTGTGTTTTCATAAATTTCTTCAAAGTGTTTATTTATTTCCTCTTTAAGGACCTTTATTATATTTATAAAGGTTATTTTAAGATCATTTAATTGTGCTTCAGCTATGTTGCAATACTGAGAGTCTGCTGTGGGTTGCTGGGCTCAAGTGGATACATATTGTCCTAGCTGTTATTGATTGTGTTTTTATGCTGCTGTATAGGTATCTAGATTTTTGGGAAGATTGTAATTCTAGGTGATGTTATCTAGTCTTGCCTTTTCTTGATTGTTTCATTTTTTGATTTCTGTTGCCTATTTTGATTCCTAGGAGAATACAATGACTATGTATTGCCTGGTAGGAGATTTTTCTGAAACACTAATAGGTGTGGCCACTGGACTTTTCAGGCAAAATGTGTTTCTAGGTATTGGGAGCTCACACTTAAGAATGGGGATGGTTAAAGGTATACACTGTTGTGGATGCCAGGAAGTGCATGCTGACAGGAGCCTGATACAGCTGTCTCCTTAGAGGTCTGCCAGAGCCTGACATATACAGAGGTGGATGCTCACAGCTAACCATTGAGCTTATCATGGGGTTCCCAATGGCGGAGTGAGGGAGAAGACTGAAGGATGTGGGAAGCGGCTCTGCTCTTGCCATTACAAGGTGGCGCTTGGCATAGGCATTGCTTGAGAGAAAAGACAACTCCATATATGGAGTTGTATGTGCTGAGAGGTGTGGTTACCCAATCACCCCACCTCACATCATTGAGAGAGGCCAATTAGCAGTGACTTCGTGGCAGCTGTTGATAGGATTAAGGCAATGCTTATAAGGGGATGCATGGCGGGGGGAGAAAAGAGAGAGAAGAAGCTCGCTGGACAGGGATAGCTGAATAAACTGCTTGAAGAAAAAAAAAGAAGCTTGCTGTACAGGGATAGCTGAATAAACCGCTTGAAGAAGAACACGGTTGCCATTGCCTTATTTCGCAGGTCGGACGTGGGTAGCGACAAGTGGTGCCGAAACCCAGGATCCACCGAAACCTCTCAGGACATGTTCAGAACTTCTTGCGGCTTCAGGACAGTTAACTGGGTAAGTTCCCAGGTAAGTGGGACAAGTTAGGTTCTCAGGTAGGAGACAAGATAGGTTCCCAGTATTGGGATGAGTTGAAAGTGAAAGTTGAAAGCGAGAGTTGAAAGTGACAGTTGAAAGTGAAAGTAGGTTCCCCATTAGTGAGACGAGTCAGGCTCTTGGAAGAGACTATAAAGTTCCCAGATAAGTGGGACAAGGATAAGTTCTCAGTTTAGAGACTATAAAGCTCCTGGTTTTGGGACAAGTTAAGCAGAAAAATCGAAAGGAGTAGAGCTTAAGAAGGCTACTTTGGAAAAGTTCTTACAGGCCGTAAATGAGATTTCGGTTTCAGGGAAGGATCTTAAGATGGCCAAGGAACAAAGGGTCCAAGAATTATAATGTTAATTGATTTAACTTTTAAAATGGGTGTAATTTTGAGTTTGTATAGTTATATTTTTCCTCTGGACAAAAGGTCAATGTATAGGTTTTTCTGGTTACTGGCTTAAGGAAAGGCTAATTTGGGAAAAAAGGTTTTTCTATGAGTTTTTTGATGAGGTCATTAAGATATCTTCCAAAATTATATGGATCAGATATGACAGAAGTAGGCCTCCAGAAGACTAGATTCCAGAGAATCAAATAAAATAATTATCTTGATACTAAAATCTGTTTTGAGATTTGTATATTACAGAATACACATCTTGGTGAATGAATCTTATCATCTGCATGTTCACTGATGCCCTGTACTTCCAGCTGGATGCAGTTAACACAGGCATCAGAGGCTTATCAGTTTACCATTTCCCTCATCCCTCTTCTAATATCTCAACGCCCATGTTCAGCTTGAAGAAGTTAATGAAGAGACAGTGCCCCAATTCCCTGAACTTGGGGACTGAGGTGGTTAATATTAGACTGTCTTTCTAGGGAAAAGTAATGGTTTTATTGGAACAGGAAAGAAGAGGTAAAATTGATTACACAGCTATAATCTATTGGTAGAAATCAGTATAATTGTTACTAAGCTGATTCAGATTCAAGGATTTCATTGGTATAATTTCTTCTATTGAAAATTTGTGGGTACAAGGCTTGCGCGGGCTTGTTTAACACCTGGCCAATATTTAGATTGGAAAGACTATATCATAGCATATTCAGCTGAATATGTGGCTCAAAATCAGGCAGCCGGACAACAACAATGGGATCAGGACATGCTTTTAGGACAAGGTAGATGGACCATCTTGAATATCAGAGAGAGAAAGGGTTTTGAAAAGCAGTTGTTCTCTCTCTGGGTTGTGTCAGCAAAAAAGAATGAAAAGGCTGTTTCAGAGCTCTCCTAGGAACAAGAGAAAATTCAGGAGACGTCTTGAGTTTCTCTCTTCCACAGGAGAAATCCTTAGTTCTGCTTTCTTTGTTTATTGTCTTGTCTTTGGTGCACCAATGTCCACCTGTGTCAATTGTTGTTTGAATGATTGGTAGTCTATGTTTTATGGTGTTCTATGTTTCAGGTTCAAAAGAAAAGATCATTAAAACTGCTTGACCCAGCCTTTGATCTAGGTATTTACCTTGGTTTGAAAGGCAGTCTTAATATGCACAGCAGAAGTTCATAAGTTACTCTACACCTGTAGCTAAGAGTTGAGCTGAGCTGGAAAAACCTTTCCAGGAACTGATTGTCAGCATAAGCTGCTTTTAAAAGGCCCAGCAGCTTTTTGGTTTCTATGATAAAGAAGAGTTGTCTTTCTTAGAAAAATCTCAGTGACAAGGTGCTTTTCTCTTGAAATTACAGCTAGAAAGACAAGAAAATTTTGTTTGGTCTAAATATGAAAATTTGTAGGGAAATAGGAGGACCTTTATCTAATGCAGGGCTAGCTGCTGCTGTGATACAAATGACTCACGGTACTGGTGAAGCAAATAATAATATGTGCTTTAGGTGGGGGCAACCAGGACACCTGAAGCATCAATGCCCACAGCTGCAGGGTAATCAGGATCAAAGAAGCCAAACTCCAGGTTTATACCCAAAGTGCAAAAAGGGAAATCATTTGGAGGCACTATCAACTATGACCCTGTTTAGGACATGCAGGGATTTTGGTATCACTGCCGCCATTGTGACACCTATTGCAGTGTCAGCTACTGCTGCTACTGCAGCAGGCCAATGCGGCTACAGCCCTGGATACACAGAGGCAGATTAATTCTCAACTGAGAGCTGGCACTATGCTGGTGAATCAAAGAGTGGATCTAGTCCAGTAGCAAGTAGATGTGCTCATGGAATTAGCTCAGTTGGGCTGTCAGTGGAAGTATACAGGTCTTTGTGTGACATCTGTAAGATATGAAAATGCAAGTCAAGCAGCTCATTTGTCTAGAAATTTGTCTCCGTATTTTACAGGAAATTGGATGGAAGATTTCGATGACTTGATGCAGAAGCTGCGGCTAGCCATGGTGCATGTGAATTTCACCCGTGTTGACCTGTCTGTTGCTGAGGGCCTGGCCTCCTGGATCTGATCTGCAATGAACCACCTAAAAGAATGGGTGGGAATTGCAGCCCTTAGCTTTTGTCTTGTTCTTGTCAGTTGCCTAGCACTATGGTCCATTCTGAAGATGCGTATGCAACAGTGCAACGCTAATGCCATGATTGTTCAAGCATTTACTGCTCTTGAAGGAGGCCAGTCCCCACAAATCTGGCTAAGCTATTTGAAGAGCTCTGAATTGTAACATGCATCAGGATGTAGGGCGTAGCACCGCAGAGGGCACTGTATGCTCTCGGACATATGTCTGACTGCATACAGGTTTTGCCCTAGTTCCTGTCCCCTGGAAAATAGCATCGGGTTGGGTCTCCCATGGTAACCATACTGTAGACAGCAGGTGGTGAAAATGGGGTTGACAATCTCCCTTCAAATACAGGGGGTCAGACCTCTATGTCCTTCTGCTTACATAAAACAAAAAAGGGGGAGCTGTGGGAAGCAGCTCTGCTCTTGCCATTACAAGGTGGCGCTTGGCATAGGCATTGCTTGAGAGAAAAGACAACTCCATATATGGAGTTGTATACGCTGAGAGGTGTGGTTACCTGATCACCCCACCTCGCATCATTGAGAGTGGCCAATTAGCAGTGACTTCGTGGCAGCTGCTGATAGGATTAAGGCAATACTTATAAGGGGCTGTGGGAGCTGGGGAAGAAAAAAGAGAAGAGAGAGATAAGAAGCTCACTGTACAGGGATAGCTGAATAAACCGCTTGAAGAAGAACATGGTTGCTTTTGCCTTATTCTGAGAGTCGGACGTGGGTAGCAACGGATTTGTGGCCCCATGAGGAGAGCAACAATACCAACCAACCAGAGACCCCAGGGTCTAAACCACCAGCCTGGGAGCACATAGGGAGCGGACCATGGCTCCAGCTCTATATGTAGGGGAGGATGGCCTTGTTGGGCATAGGTGGGTGAGGAAGTCCTTGTTCCAGTGAAGGCTGGACACCCCAGTGTAAGGAAAATCATGGGTGGGGAGGTGAGAGTGGGATGGTGGGTGGGGGCATGCCCTCATAGAAGCAGGAGGAGGGGGGATGGGATAGGGAATTTCTTGGGGGGGAGGGGATTACATCTGAAATGTAAATACATTATCCAATAAAAAAAGAAATGGAAAAAATCAAAGAATGGGGGTGGTTGTTGGGGGCAGGTCATGAGAGAGAAGAAAGCAGTATGTTCCACAAGAATCTGTTTAGTTATTACCCTGGGAATGGGGTCAGAGAGTGAGGCAAGGCTGCAGCAGGTAGTTGAGGATGAGATTAGAGGATTTGGACTTGAAGGAAATTTGCAGTTAGCCTCCCTGCTTCCCTGGCAGGAGTGATCTGCCTAGGGAATGATTGTAGAAGTGGGGGCTGGAATAAAATAGGGGGCAGTTAGGAGGAGACCTGTGTGATCCACTGGAGATGAGAGCAGGAGGAAGGGAGGCCTTAGCAGGTGGTCTTCTTTGGAGCTAGGGATGAGACTAGGGGATTGGATTTGGAGGAGTGGAGGGATGGGTGAGAATCTTCAGTTATTTTACCTGTTTCCCTCTTCAGAGTAAACTGTGGCCTCCCAATAAGTTCCTGATGGAGTTGGGGTCTTAGATAAATCAATGAGTTGGGGGGGGGAGAAGATCTGTATGATCCACTGAAGATGAGGGTGGGGTTGGGGGAAAAAGGAGGTGTCAGCAGGGAGTCTACTGCAGAGGGAGCATGAGAGTAAAGGACTGATTTCAGAGAAGCTGAGGAAGAGGTAAAGATACACAGTTAGCTTACTTGCTTCCTTGGCTGGTGTGCTCACATTTTCAATACTTACTTATCAGTTGATGAACATCTAGGCTGTTTCCATTTCTTGGATGTTGTGAATACAACATGAATGAACATGGATAAGCAAGAATCTCTATTGTAGGAAACAGTCTTTTCAATATGTGCCCAGGCATGGTACAGCTGGATCATGTGGGACATTTGTTTCCTGTATTTGAGAAGCCTCCACACTGATTTCTGTACTTACTCTACTGGTGTGGGCTTCCAGCAGCATACAACAGTATGTTTTTGTTTTGAAACAGACTCTCCCACCATAGCTTAGGCTGGCCCAAGAATCATTATGCAGCTTACAAGAAATATGCAATGAGTTTGCAAAGTTGACCAGGAGATAGTGATTCTGAATAAATTTTGAGAGGAGAATAATATGGTTGTAATTTCTATGATTTGGCTATGTCTAAAGTTTTCTAAGTTATCATACAAAATAAATGGTTTCATTTTCATACTCTGTTCTTTGTTCTTCCCACTATCCCCTCACCTGTTTTTTTCTTGCCTTCCTCAGGCTGGTCCCCTTTCTCCAGATTTTGTTTTATGTCACATATGTTATTATTTCCTTCTCTTTCTTGTCACTCCCTCCCTCTTCCTTCTGTCTCATAGTTCCTCTTCTACTTTCATGTCCTACTTATCCATATATACAGATATAGCTAAATATATATCAATGATAGGATATAGTTACATGTAAATCTAAATTTAGATTCTACCTATCAGAGAAAACACAGTGTTTGTCTGAAATGTCTTTGAGAGAAAGTGATAATTTGAAAACAAGGGAAGACTATTGAAGTGTTACCCTCCCACCTAACATAGCTGTAAACATTTTGTTCCATATCTGCCAGTCATTGACACAGAAAAATAATTTTACTCAGAGCAAGGTCATGTTAATCACATACCCTGTTATGTTCTGTATGAGGTTTGTTAATCTTAAGAAATTCCACAAGGCTTTACATAAGACCCATCAAATTAAAGGTCAATATGAACTATTAAGTCTAAAATAGCTTGAATCAGAGCTGACCATAGGGCATCACTTCCTGCACCTGGGTATGAGCTCACTATGTTTTTGTAATTTTTTCCTTTATAAGATGACAGAGAAAGACATTTGTGGTCGTAAATTCTGTGCTGCATATGACCCTGTTAGATTAGTCTTAAGGTATATGTTCAATAAATTATCTCTGTCTAACTGAGATCAATGTTTATGTTGTTTGTGGGCAACTCCTGGACTAACATAGGAAGGGCCACTCCTGTGCTACAAGATCTAAGCTCTGAGCTTAAACTTGAGAAGTTTTACTGGCCCTCATTTCTTTCACCTGCTGATTGATTGATTGGATCAAATATAAAATATTTTAGGTAGTTTTATTACTAAATCCTAGCTTCCAGAACTAAGATGTAGTGACTGAACCATGCCACTACCTGGCTGGCAATGGCATAGTTACAGCCTGCACGCCAGTACTCCTAATGAAAGCAGTGAGCTTTGTTATTCAGAGATTTTCTTCAGACAATATGTTGAAAGGGTTAAAATTTTTCAAAAACTTCTAACAGGCAGAGCAGAACCAAGAGCACAAGTCAGCTTGGCCGTGAGCTCTGTGTTTCAGGAACTTGGCTGACCACAAGTTAGATGGTTGATTACGAATAGGCTCTTAGAGAATAGCCTATACAAAATGTTCCCCATGAGTGTTCCTTGGACCCTGTCACAAACTGAATAATTGGCTTGGACTTTCCACAGGTGCTCTCCAATAACCCTCCTTCACTTCCCCTGGGTTGTGGTTCCCGCCTTGAGTTGTGGTTTTTTGGCTTTAAATTCTCTCTGTCTCCAAAGCCCCGGGGTCAGACCCCACTGCCCCTACGTGGGTCATGGGTCTTGACCTCAACATGTTGATCGAAATATACCTCTTCCTGATTGCATCAAGTTTGGTGTCTTGTGAGTTAATGGGTGGCCTCAAATTCCTGAGGCTTGGGTGAGGTCCTCCCTTCGTGGGGGCCTTACAATGTCTTCTTACCATTTGTTTCTGTAACTTGTAGAGTTTAAACATATTCTTCTTCAAGTTAAAAGAAACTATTGCTCATTTTAGGTAAATGAAGAACAACACTATACCCCAGATCTCCTCTGTTCCCTTTAGATCACTTTCCTGATTGGATTGATATGGCATTTCTTTAAAATGCATTTGATTGATAAAAGGAGCTTTTGTGTATAGTTCATCCCAATATTTAAAATGACGGGAAGAAATCTGGAGAATTAGAAGACAAGAAAGACAGTCTTATTGGTTTCTACATATTATGGAATTCATGGACCTTCTAATGATACCTATATATTAGATATGGAGAAATTAGTATAAAAGATTTTAAAGGAGAAAAGCACATGTCACAAGATAGACTAGGAATTTCACATCATGTGCTCAGATCACTAGGAAGTCTAACTTGCTCTCTCTTCTTCCTATATTGCAAACTCTAGTTTTCTTCCAACCTTTGCTAGAATTTATTCAATCAGTTAATTATCCATTATTTTGAAAGTGTATCTATCCCAAAGAAACACATGAAATTACTCACATATATCTGAATATTTTATTATAGTCTTGTTTTAATATAGTTGGAAATTGGGCAATGTAGAGGAAAAATTCTATAAGTTAAATATAATAGGTTGCCATATTAGAATAGTATGTAAACACTAAGATCATTATTTAGCTCATTTTATTGATACAAGTATATATTTAAATTTTATGAAAAAGTGTATAATAACTATTTTTAATATAATATTATATTGATTATTTGGGAATTTCACATAATGCACCTGGATCACCCTTACTTCCTAGTCCTCCTAGGACTGCCCACCTACCCTTCTGGCCTCCCCAACCCCCATGAAAAAGAACACAAAACAACAACAATAACAACAAATTTTAATTTGTCCCCATCAAAATTCCAAATCAATTCTTCATAGAGATAGAAAGAGCAATCCTCAAATTCAAATTCATTTGGAATAACAAAAAACCCAGGATAGCAAGAACTATTCTCAAAAATAAAAGAACTTCTGGGGGAATCACCAACCCTGACCTCAAACTGTACTACAGAGAAATAGTGATAAAAACTTCCTGGTATTGGTACAGAGACAGGAAGAGCAATGGAATAGAATTGAAGATCCAGAGGTGAACCCACACATCTATGGTCACTTGATCTTTGACAAAAAAAAGCTAAAACCATCCAGTGGCAAAAGGACAGCATTTTCAACAAATGGTATTGGTTCAACTGGAGGACAGCATGTAGAAGAATGCAAATTGATCCATTCTTATCCCTTTATACAAAGCTCAAGTCCAAGTGGATAAAGGACCTTCACATAAAACCAGATACACTGAAACTAATAGAAGAGAAGGTGGGGAAGACCTTTGAATACCTAGGCACAGGGGAAAATCTCCTGAACAGAACACCAATGGCTTATGTTCTAAGATCAAGAATTGGCAAACCTCATAAAATTGCAAAGCTTCCGTAAGGCAAAGGACACTGTCAATAGGAGAAAACGGCAACCAACAGATTGGGAAAAGTCTTTACCAATCCTACATCTGATAGAGGGCTAATATCCAATATATACAAAGAACACAAGAAATTAGACTCTAGACCACCAAATAACCCTATTAAAAATGGGATACAGAGCTAAACAAAGAATTCTAGGCTGAGGGATCTCAAATGGCTGAGAAACACCTTAAGAAATGTTCAACATCCATAGTCATCAGGAAAATGCAAATCAAAGCAACCCTGAGATTCCACCTCACACCAGTCAGAATGGCTAAGATCAAAAACTCAGGTGATAGTAGATGCTGACGAGGATGTGGAGAAAGAGGAACACTCCTTCATTGTTGGTTGGATTGCAAGCTGGTACAACCACTCTGGAAATCAGTCTGGTGGGTCCTCAGAAAATTGGATATAGCATTACCTGAGGACCCAGCTATACCACTCCTGGGCATATACCCAGAAGATGCTCCAACATATAACAAGGCTATATTATATATATATATATATATATATATATATATATATATATATATATATATATATATATTATAAATAAGGCTCCACTATGTTCATAGCAGCCTTATTTATAATAGCCAGAAGCTAGAAGGAACCCATATGTGCTTCAACAGAGGAATGGATGCAAAAAATGTTGTACATTTACACAATGGAATATTACTCAGCTATGAAAAACAATGAATTTGAGAAATTCTTAGGTAAATGGATAGAACTAGAAAGCATCATCCTGAGTGAGGTAACCCAATCACAAAAGAACACACATGGTATGCACTCACTGATAATTGGATACTATCCCAAAAGCTGGAAATACCCAAGATGCAACTCACAGACCACATGAAGCTCATGAAGAAGAAAGACCAAGTGTGGGTGCTTTGGTCCTTCTTAGAAGGATTAACAAAGTACTCAAGGGAGCAAATATAGAGACAAAGTATGGGACAGAAACTGAAGGAGGGGCCATCTGGAGACCATTTCACCTGGCTATCTATCCCATGTGCAGTCACCAAAGGTAGACACTGATGTGGATGCCAGGAAGTGCATGCTGACAAGAACCTGATATAGCTGTCTCTTTAGAGATCTGCCAAGAGTCTGACATATTCAGAGGTGGATGCTCACAACTAACCATTGATCTTATCAAGGGGTTCTCAATGGAGGAGTTAGAGAGAAGACTGACGTTATAAGGGTTTGTGGCCTCATGAGTAGGGCAACAATACCAACCAAACAGAGCTCCCCAGGGTCTAAACCACTAGCCTGGGATCACATAGGGAGGGGGCCCATGGCTCCAGCTCTATATGTAGGGGAGGATGGCCTTGTCAGGCATAGGTGTGAGAGGAGATCCTTTGTCCCATGAAGGCTGGACACCAAGTATGGGGAAATTTGAAGGTGGAGAGATGGGAGTGGGGGGGCAGGTAGGGACATATCCTCATAGAAGCAGGAGGAGGGGGGATGGAATGGGGGTTCCTGGGTGGGGGGGAGAATGGGATAAGGGAATAACATCTGATATAAATATAATATCCAAGAAAAAAAGAAAAAAAAATTAATGTGTGTTGTACATATAGTCACTGGAGTGTGGTCAAATTTCCTGCTTAAGAAGTTCTCCCACCCACCCCTGACAGTAGCCATTGTCATTGTGGGGAGCTACAAGTCAGCATCCTTATCACAATTTTTAAGAGTTCTCTTCAATGGTCTCCTGTCTAGATTGGTACTTTATTGGGGGGAATGAGGTGAAGGTAGTGTTGTCACAGAAGTTTTCTGTGTCCCTCTTTCTCAACTATGAGTCTGCAGTCATTGATACCACTGCAGAAGAAGCCTCCTTGTCCTTAATAATCAGCAGAAACATGTGTAATAGACTTCCACACAGTATCTGGCAAGATCATGGATGCCCACAAGGCCTTTGGCAACAGCACGTGCCATGGACCTCCGCATGATCTCTGGTGGCAATATGGGCCATGGGCACTGTCTTAGTTAAGGTTTCCAGTGTTGTGAAGAGACACCATGACCAAGGCAAATCTTATAAAAGACCACTTTTAATTGGGGCTGGCTTACAGGTTCAGAGGTTCAGTTCATTATCATCAAGGTCCTAGCATCCTAGCATCTAGACAGATGTGATGGAGGAGATGAGAGTTCTACATCTTGTTCTGAAGGCAAACAAGAGAATACTGACTCCCACATGACTAGGAGGAGAGTCTCAAAGCCCATCTCTGTGACATACTTTCTTCAACAAAGCCACAACTCCTAAGAGTACCACTCCCTGGGCCAAACAAATTTGAACTGCCACAGACACCAACATGGTCCTCAGGACAGCCTGTCCCACTTGAAGCAACTTCAAATGACAGCATAGACCATGGTCATCTGCTTGGCATTCAGTGGTAATGTGGGCCATGGACATTAAAATGGATTCAGACTATAATCTCTACTTTATAATATTATTAGTAAATATTTTTAAACATGAATTTTCAGCTTTGTTTATCCCTTTTCTCTTTGTATTGGAAACTCATTTTGGAGAATAGTGGTATTTGTTAATGATTTACATTTGAGGTATGTGTGTGTGTGTGTGTGTGTGTGTGTATGGTTTTAATTTTTGTTTTCTTTTTTTTGGTTTTTACATGTCTAGTACCCATGGAGGACAGACAATGTAAGTCGCCAACCCAACTCGGCTGGCTTCCGGTATGATCTACCAGTAAACAAGTGCACTGCACATGCGATCACCCTTGGGCCAACTCAGTTTTGGCACCAACCCCTCCCAAGCGGGATATGTTAATGAGGCACAGTAATTCCAACCAATCGCCCCTCCCGAGCGGGATATGTAAATGAAGCACTGCAATTCCGACCAATCACGCACCTCCACACGCATTCCCCGTCTAGGGCTAAGCATATATAAACAGCTCACTCTGGGTGCTTGGGGTTTCCAGCTGAATGATAAAGCGCTTCTACAATAAAGGCTGTTGAGAAGAATCTGGTTGTTTGTGTCTTCCTTGCTGGTCAAGTGGGGCGTGACAAGTGGTGCCGAAACCCGGAAACCCGAAAGAAATTCTCGAGGATCCAGAACTCTTCACCTTAGAAGCAGCAGTACCGGTAAGTTCCCAGGTATAGGGAGAAAGTTCCCAGGTTAAGGTGGGACAATAGAGAAAGTCCCTTGGTAAGCCTTGTGTCTGATCATGCTAAGCTTTAGTGTCGATCCACTGATTGTCGCTCTCTTCATCGTCCTTGCTTTCGTTTTTATGGTTATTGCATGTTATTGCCTCAATTGTCATCTGCCCAGACGAGAGTGTGTTTGTTGGGACGAAGAACACCCACAGTCGACAGTAAGACAGGGTAGATAACTCTGCCTGTCCACCGGTGTGTGAATCTCACGTAGGTAAGTGAGTAACATGGGGAACGCTCCCTCCAATCAATTTTTGAGCGCACTACAAGAGCTCCTTGAACAACGAAACCTTAAATTTCAGAGAAAAATCCTAGAGAGTTTTTTGCATGAGATAGATCGAGTGGCTCCGTGGTTCGCTCCCACAGGGTCTCTAACCATTGGCTCATGGGAGAAATTGGGTCGAGATCTTGATAAGGAGGTGGAGGAAGGGTCAGTGAAACCCGGGGTGAGACCTCTTTGGTGCTTGATATGCGCCTGCTTGGACGATAAAAAGATGTGTTGAGAGTGTAAAAGTGGGACAGAGACTGCTTCAAGAGCACCAGGAGAGCATGTCAGAAGAGGATAGGGTTTTTAAGGAAAGAAAAAAGGACAAGAGACATAAAGATAAAGAAAAAGGAAAAGTTAACAAAACAAAAGACAGGCCTAAATGGCCTGAAAAGGATAAAAAGGAGACAAAAGAAGAGGGGATCACAGGAATTTACCCCTCCTTAAAAGAGTTAGAGATTTCCGGTGAGTTGGGGTTAGCCTCCGAAGAGGAAGTGGAACTCGAAGAAGAGGCCACTAAGTATAAACAAAAAAGATATGGTCCCGATTGAAGAGACGTTAATAAGACAAAGACAGATTGGGGACCGACGGCTGACGGTGCCATTTTATAATCCTGAGTATAATAAGACAAAGGACAAACAGGAAGAGGATGAGTTAGACAAAATGGAAGAAGATCTAGAAGAGTTGTTAGCCAAAATGGAGGTGATAGCCCTTTTGAAAAAGAAAAAGGAGGAGGAGGGGAGAAAAGGTGGAAGTGGGCTTAAGGCTCCCCCTACAGGAATGCCGCCTTATGCGGAGCTTCTGCAGCCCCCACCATTGAATCAGAGATCTTTTTGCCCTCAGACGTCGAAGGAGGCCACGGGAGCCTTCCTTGGTTTTGAGGATGCCAATCAACAGAGATATCATAAGCCTTTAGATTTTAAACAACTAAAGGCCTTGGCTGAGTCTGTCCAAGCGTATGGAATTAATGCATCCTTTACTCAGACATTTTTAGAGAGATTATCCTTACATGCCATGACCCTATCAGATTAGATGAGTACAGTTAAAGCCTGTTTAACCATGGGCCAATATTTGAACTGGAAGGCCCTGTACATTGAGTACGCTCAAAATCAGGCTTGGGCCAACCAAGCCAAAGGCCAGGCCACATGGTCCTTTGATATGTTAACGGGACAGGGTCAATGGGCCTCGAAACAGACAGTTTATCCCTTGCCGGTCTATGGCCAAATTAATACCATGGCCATAAAGGCATAGAAGTCCCTGCCCAATAAAGGAGAGATATCAGAGAACTTGACGAAGGTCATTCAGGGACCCACAGAACCATTTGCCGACTTTGTGGCACATATGATGAAAACAGCAGGGAGGATTTTTGATGACCCAGATACAGCCATGCCATTGATAGAACAGCTCATCTACGAGCAGTGTACTAAGAAATGTAGGACCGCCATCACTCCGTAGAAGGCTAAAGGACTTCAGACATGGATAAAGGCATATAGGGAAATATTCGTTACAAACAGAAGAATTGATGACCAGATTATTTACTCAGATTGCCCAGCTGAACAGGACCAGACTAGAGCCTCTCTCTCTGGGCGACCTCACCTCCTAGATTACCAATGCCTTTTCTTTCTTCAAAGAGTGGGCAGGTGTCTTTATTTGGGGGGCCATGGTGCTGGCCGGTTGGGTCTTTTACATGTGGCGTCCATGTAAACTAAAAAGAAAACCATTCCAGACACAAAACTGTAGTCTACCAAGCCCTGTCTGCCATGGAAGATTGTGAACCTCCCCATGTTTGGCTTGCAACCCTAAAGGAATTATGAGCAGGTTTCAACAGATACGAGCCCTTGAAGAGTACACTACTGGCAGTTTGAGGTGTTTTCAAGTGGGCACTCGACAGAGAATGTTCCAGGAGTGTAGATAGATTCCCAAAAATACGCCTGATTGCACAAAGGTTTGATGCCAAAACACACCTTTCCCCATCAAAAGACATCGAGATGGGTATGAGAAATATTACTCATTGCATGATGACAAGAAAAAGAAACCCATTACAATATCTCATTTTTACACAGGGGATTAGGCCTCTACTTTCCCTCACTATACAACTACACTCATAGAAAACTATCATGTACCTGTTCTGAATATTGTTCAGGGTTTACAATAAAACTAAAAAGGGGGAGATGTAGGCCACCGACCCGACTCGGCTGGTCAAGATGGCGCTGGCTTCCGGTATGATCTACCAGTAAACAAGTGCACTGCACATGCGATCACCCTTGAGCCAACTCAGTTTTGGCACCAACCCCTCCAGAGCGGGATATGTTAATGAGGCACAGTAATTCCAACCAATCGCCCTCTCGAGTGGGATATGTAAATGAAGCACTGCAATTCCGACCAATCGCACACCTCCACACGCATTCCCCGCCTAGGGCTAAGCATATATAAACAGCTCACTCTGGGTGCTTGGGGTTCCTGGCTGAATGATGAAGCGCTTCTACAATAAAGGCTGTTGAGAAGGATCTGGTTGTTTGTGTCTTCCTTGCTGGTCGAGTGGGGCGTGACAAGACAAGGGCATCAGATTTAAAGAAGCTTGTGACCTATTGTGTGGGTACTGGGAATTGGGCCCAGATCTTATAGAAGAGCAACTAGTACTCTTAAGCTCTGAGTCATCTGTTCCATCCCTTAGTTCTTGATAATAAGCATTAA